>NC_056739.1:1342097267-1342384767 GCF_019279795.1 Protopterus annectens | reverse complement strand
TCAGGATACTGTAAATATTAGCTGTTGGTGAGAAAGAAATGCTATTTTCTACTGGGAGATATGTGACAGAAGGTTGAGATGAGAGACTGCAAAAGTCAAGAATAACAGGGTTAGTAAGAGGATCTGAGTAAGCTACCGAAAATGAGGCATGGAATGGAGAAAATTCAGCTAAGAGGAAGAAATGATTAATAAACATGTGTGGATATTGTTGATAAGTGAGTTCTGAGAAAGTCTGAAAAGAAGATGTATTGGATAGAAACAGACTAAGAACAGAGTGAAAAGAGTGGTATGGGATTATTGTGCTTATTGGATTATGATGGGAATATGAGTTTTTAAAAAGTGCAATAAAGGGGCAGTTGTTCAAAGTTGGGGTGATAGGGCAATTGTGTTTTGGGGCTAATTGAGAATGCATGCTCATGCTGTATGTGATAATGGTAGGAAGTATTGTATGCTAGCTGAGACATTAATAGTAGGAGAAGGGGTGGAAAGACTTGAGGTGATATGAGGTAAGACTCTGTGTTAGTCAGTGGATGGCTGATGTTAGCAATGACATCTCTTGTATAAAGCTAGCGAAGTATCAAGCGAGAAGGCAGAGAGAGAGAACAGGGAAGATATTGTGATTGGAGAAGTTCTTTAGATATAAGCCGTAGAAGTTATTGACTAGAAAGGAAAATGTGATTTGTCAGAGTACAAAGGTAACCATTTGAAATGTCGGGACCTGCTAGAGCGAGTCCAGAAACACGGAGACTGAATGGCTGAAAGAATGGATTTACATATACTAAGTCTGAGATGCCATTACTTGGAATATTGGAATATTCTCTTTTCTCCAAGGTATGGTGCTCTCAGAGTTGATATAAATAAGTTAGGGGGGCCTGCCCCCTCATGGGGGTGTAAGGGGGGGGGCTTGCCTCCCTGCAAAAAGAACTTTAAAGGAGAAGTGAAATATTCAAAATGCGTTCTTCTCTTTTGTTTTTAGTCTTTTTTTGGTTTGTTGGCAGTAAGTTTTGACTGTTGACTGTAATATTGAGCCTTAGAGAAGAGGTGAAGATTGGGGAGCTGTATTTCTTTTCTAAATAAATGAACAAGACAGTGATGGCTTATCTGATGTCACAATAAAAAGTCAATGTTTGTGAATTAAACATGTCCTAGCTTGTGCACTTTGCTGGTGGCAGAAAACAGCTGAGAAGTAGGAATGAACAAAAGTCATGATTAGCTATCAATGGTTTTATGGAAAAAAAGAAAATATTTGAGAGAGAGGTTTGGACTTTGCACACCCTGCTGAGTAACTTCACTCAGGCTACACTTACAGTGAATAGCACATACAGTGTTCATTTGAACTACTGCTTAGTAAGTTGAGATTTAGAAAAACATGCTTATCGCTGGTAGATGATACATAACTTTCCATTTTTGTGTTTCTTGCCTGGATATATTCACTGTATCAACTTTACATGTTCCTAAACATGGTACAGCACAATCTGCACATTCCCCCTCTATTACTTGGTACACAAACTCTTACAGGCTGCATCTTGGAATAGACCATGTGTATGTACTGAATCTTTCTGAATCATGTTATATTGCGTAGTACATTGTGAAGGTCTGAGACTTCAGCTATGCTCCTTAGTGGGAGATACTACATGATTTTGCTCCTGACCTCAGAAAATTTAACAGACTATCAAAGTTACTCCCCTGTCTTCTGCACAATGATGCATGCAAATGAGGGGGCTCAACATCCACAGCAGTAATGACTGTGATTTTATCTCAGCAGATATGGTCCACTTTACTGTCCCATTTGTTAAGAAGCTGGTATTTTATCAGAGTGACCACTGATAGTTTAAATGTTCAGACATAATGTATACCCCACCAATCAAACAACCACAGCCTGTTCTTCTAATGATGATCCATGTGGTCTGAGAGCATTAGCAAGGGCTACAGTCACCTACTTTAATTTTCCATAGTCCAGCAGCAATGGTAACAGCTCATTCATCCATTAATTAATTAATTCATTCATTCACTCTCTGATGCTTGTTCTAACCAATTAAAGGTCACAGGAGAGCTGGATCCTACCACAGTAAACAAATGCTAATTTTAAACTATTTCAGACACAGTATCACAGGACAGAGATAAGCAAGGGTAACATGGAAAACATCAGTAAATAAAAAAGAAAGAAAGAAAAACAATGCCAGCTGTTCTCCAACTCACTGAAACCTTAGGCAATAATAGGCACAGAAGATCTAAACTACAACCACCATGACCCCAAACATTCAGCTCCCCAAATAACTTTTTCATAACCTCTGCTATCCAGTGGCAGGAACAGCATAAGACAGTATTGTCTAATGTTCCCTAAAAATGAACTCAGTTATCTCATTCATCCAAAGGGGGTGTGGGAATGTTTGGAGTCCAGTGTTTTGCATAACCCCAGATACTGACTACAAGACTGAACAATTTCATTCACAGTTACCATGATACAACACATACAAAAAAAGCATTTAACAAACTTCCGTTTATCAAGGAATCATGGATGATATTCAGATTCAACCCTCACTGTATTAATGAATCATGGATGATATTCAGACTCAGACCTCACTGTATTATTGAATCATGGGTGATATTCAGATTCAAACCTCACTGTATTTATGAATCATGAGTGATATTCAGATTCAGACCTCACTGTATTAATGAATCATGAGTGATATTCAGATTCAAACCTCACTGTATTAATGAATCATGGGTGATATTCAGATTCAAACGTCACTGTATTAATGAATCATGGATGATATTCAGACTCAGACCTAACTGTATTATTGAATCATGGGTGATATTCAGATTCAAACCTCACTGTATTAATGAATCATGAGTGATATTCAGATTCAGACCTCACTGTATTAATGAATCATGGGTGATATTCAGATTCAGACCTCACTGTATTAATGTATCATGGATGATATTCAGATTCAAACCTCACTGTATTAATGAATCATGGGTGATATGCAGATTCAAACCTCACTGTATTAATGAATCATGGGAAATATTCAGATTCAAACCTCACTGTATTAATGAATCATGGATGATATTCAGATTCAGACCTCACTGTATTAATGAATCATGGGTGATATTCAGATTCAAACCTCACTGTATTAATGAATCATGAGTGATATTCAGATTCAGACCTCACTGTATTAATGAATCATGGGTGATACTCAGAATCAAACCCCACCGTATTAATAAATCATGACTGATATTCAGATTCAGACCTCACTGTATTAATGAATCATGGGTGATACTCAGATTCAAACCTCATGGTATTAATGAATCATGAGTGATATTCAGATTCAGACCTCACTGTATTAATGAATCATGGGTGATATTCAAACTCAAACCTAACTGCATTAATGAATTATGGATGATAGTCAGATTCAAACCTCACTGTATTAATGAATCATGGATGATATTCAGATTCAGACCTCACTGTATTAATGAATCATGAGTGATATTCAGATTCAAACCTCACTGCATTAATGAATCATGAGTGATATTCAGATTCAGACCTCACTGTATTAATGAATTATGACTGATATTCAGATTCAGACCTCACTGTATTAATGAATCATGGGTGGTATTCAGATTCAGACCTCACTGTATTAATGAATCATGAGTGATATTCAGATTCAGACCTCACTGTATTAATGAATCATGGATGATATTCAGATTCTGACCTCACTGTATTAATGAATCATGGGTGATATTCAGATTGAAACCTCACTGTATTAATGAATTATGAGTGATATTCAGATTCAGACCCCACTGTATTAATGAATCATGAGTGATATTCAGAATCAGACCTCACTGTATTAATGAATCATGGGTGATATTCAGATTCAGACCTCACTGTACTAATGAATCATGAGTGATATTCAGATTCAGACCTCACTGTATTAATGAATCATGAGTGATATTCAGATTCAGACCTCACTGTATTAATGAATCATGGGTGATATTCAGATTCAGACCTCACTGTATTAATGAATCATGGGTGATATTCAAATTCAGACCTCACTGTATTAATGAATCATGAGTGATATTCAGATTCAGACCTCACTGTATTAATGAATCATGGGTGATATTCAGATTCAAACCTCACTGCATTAATGAATCATGGATGATATTCAGATTCAGACCTCACTGTATTAATGAATCATGAGTAATATTCAGATTGAAACCTCACTATATTAATGAATTATGAGTGATATTCAGATTCAAACTTCACTGTATTAATGAATCATGAGTGATATTCAGATTCAGACTTCACTGTATTAATGAATCATGAGTGATATTCAGATTCAGACCTCACTGTATTAATGAATCATGAGTGATATTCAGATTCAGACCTCACTGTATTAATGAATTATGAGTGATATTCAGATTCAGACCTCACTGTATTAATGAATCATGAGTGATATTCAGATTCAGACCTCAGTGTATTAATGAATCATGAGTGATATTTAGATTCAGACCTCACTGTATTAATGAATCATGAGTGATATTCAGATTCAGACCTTGCTGTATTAACGAATCATGAGTGATATTCAGATTCAGACCTCACTGTATTAATGAATCATGAGTGATATTCAGATTCAGAACTCGCTGTATTAATGAATCATGAGTGATATTCAGATTCAGACCTCACTGTATTAATGAATCATGGGTGATATTCGGATTCAGACTTCACTGTATTAATGAATCATGAGTGATATTCAGATTCTGACCTCACTGTATTAATGAATCATGGGTGATATTCAGATTCAGACTTCACTATATTAATGAATCATGAGTGATATTCAGATTCAGACTTCACTGTATTAATGAATCATGAGTGATATTCGGATTCAGACTTCACTGTATTAATGAATCATGAGTGATATTCAGATTCAGACTTCACTGTATTAATGAATCATGAGTGATATTCGGATTCAGACTTCACTGTATTAATGAATCATGAGTGATATTCAGATTCAGACTTCACTGTATTAATGAATCATGAGTGATATTCAGATTCAGACCTCACTGTATTAATGAATCATGAGTGATATTCAGATTCAGACCTCAGTGTATTAATGAATCATGAGTGATATTCAGATTCAGACTTCACTGTATTAATGAATCATGAGTGATATTCAGATTCAGACCTCACTGTATTAATGAATCATGAGTGGTGTTCACATTTCCCCAGAAATAATATTGATCAGCATGCTAGATCATGACTACAAAATACATGCATGCGTATTTTATTTCTAGACAAGGAGCTAAATGCTAAGAACAGATTCATCCTCACCAAATTTGATATTACCAAAATGATCATAATCATATTCATAATCATCTATACTCTCTTGAATAACTTTACATTACCTGTTTTAATGTGTTTGGCTTATGTGGGCTTATCATTATGTATAAGTTGAAATACTGGTTATGTTCTCAAAAATGAAGCTAAGCAAGAAAGTTAGGATGCACTTACATAATGGAACTGCCAAATAAGGTGGAACACAAGGATGAATGCCTATTAATAATAAAACAATAAATGAGGTTTGGTAACAGACTAATTTGGCCAGGGACATCTTCAGATGGTAGTTACAGAAGCAGTAGTGGGAATTAAGAGGGTAGGGGAAGTAATGTGGGGGGTGAAAGGGTTAAATGGGAATGAGGGATGATTGAGAGGAAATGAGGTAAGGGTTGGGAGGGACTTAGTGGGTTTTACACAAGTGTAATGGATAAGGAATCATATTTTGGAGTGAACTTGTTACTTGCAGGAAGTATGTCCAAGATGACCAGTAGGTAAACTTTTAATCCCAGGGGTCTTGTGGTAACTTTGAATGTGTGCATCAGTTGTTGTGTTTTAGCTGGGGTGGCTTGGTATTTAGGATCCTCATGGAGTAGGCATTGTAGTGGGTCTGGACATGCTTTTGTTTCGACTAGTGGCATTGGGTTCCAAAAAAACGAAACACAAACCACAAACAACTGAAAAAATAGGCGATTAGGAACACGATAAGAGCCCACAAAGAAATAAATAAAAAACGTTTATTAGTAAGCACTTTCAGTGTGGACCAGTGCCTCACCTTCCTCAGACTCAAACAAAATTAATATCAATTAACATTCTTTATATAAAGATATGTCAGCAATTATTCAATAAAACATTAATTAAAAGTCCTAATCACTTCTTAAAAGTACAATCTCACTTTAAATACCTTAAAAATTGTTATTATTATTATTATTATTCCATACACCGTAAAATAAATTATGCCTGTATGCATCAGACAATGAACGGTCACAAACAGCTTTAATTTCATCTTGTGGGGATGTATGAAAGAAATAATAAATAAAGATATATCCAAATAAGAACAATAAATTAAATAAAATAAAAGAAGAGAAGTTGCACATTGAATAAGCAACGTCAATACATTCCCATACCAAAGACTCAATGCAATGCGACATCTAACCCTGATGAAATGCTAAACAACTAATACCAACACACTCGGAAGGTACACATGTCTTAAGGTAAGGGGAAGTTCACAAGAAGTGAATGGTAGCAATGCGACAACTACTGAACCCGTGCATGCAATAATAAACAATCGTCATGGACTGACATCTAACACACGGGAAGGTAATCCTGAATTAGTAGTATCGCCCACGCACATCTTGCCTTTAAATCAAGTAAGTGTGTTGTCATCTATGGGCACTTTTCTCGATAATAACTATTCTTTTAACACTTGCAATGACAATGATAATCCTCTCCAGACCGTGGAACAACAGAGGGAGAGGACTTTTACTGACCAAATAAATACTTTTGATACCAAACTTTTTAAATGTAGAAAACTACAGTTAGAAGTTTCGTATTTACAGGAGTGCATAAATAAGAAAATTATACCGAAAGGCTTGCACCAGTGGCATTACCCAGCCAGATTCGTTTATGACTCCTTATTTTTTAAGGAATTGATCCAGCTTTTTGATAGACAAGGGTTTGAATTTCTACAATCTCTTATCAATTTTTACAACCAAGAAATAAACACCTTGAAAAGTGACTTGGAAATTCTCGAACATGTCATAGTTACTCATTGCGATTTTCCTCGTTACAAATATGATTATTGCAGAATTTTTACCAGCATTCAAGCCACTATGGATAAAATGCTGGCTACAAAAAAGGAAAATCGCTAGGGATTTATATGACTATTCCAACAAAGCAGCTTACCCTA
Source organism: Protopterus annectens (assembly GCF_019279795.1). Classification (NCBI taxonomy): domain Eukaryota; kingdom Metazoa; phylum Chordata; order Ceratodontiformes; family Protopteridae; genus Protopterus; species Protopterus annectens. The sequence goes on along the minus strand of NC_056739.1, from coordinate 1,342,377,526 downwards.
AGCCACCAATGCCTTCATTTGGCAATAGCCCTGATAAGACGGCCGAGCATAACAATAATGGGCCTGATGGAACTTACAATCAAGGGCAAGCTTTCTCTCATGGTAATACCAACGTTAATGAAGGTAACGGGTTGAGGCGTAGTGAAAGAATTAACAACCGTAACAACAATAGGGCCAATAATAGTAGTAACAACAATAATCAAAATCAACCACCTGGTTCTAACCCTAATATGGAGCAAAATAACAATGAGCAGGGTTTTTGGAGTCGCTCTACCGCACAACAGGGCAACCGATGGGCGAATCGCAATCAGAGAAACAGGAGGAAACAAAGGAGGAGATAGTTTTGAACCATGATTATGGTCTTGTTCCTCGTATACACACAAGTACTGAGGGGAACTTCAAGATTTATAATTATACCAGTATAGACATTTACCAGGACATGACTGATTTTTTATCCAAAGGGCTAACTTATGTTCCTGGTAAAAGGATGGACTTGGCAAAGACAGTCATCGATTTAAAGCTTTTTGTTCGAAAATTGAATCTAAATTTGTATATGGGGGCAAGTTTATCTATGACTAGCTCAATAAGAGTTTCTAGTTTGTTTAATCCCCCTTTGCATCCCAGACTCTGTCTGTTTGAAAAAATCTGTGAAATGGATTTTAGAGCTAGTACAGAGAAGAATCAACATTTAAGAAACTCTAACAACATGCTTAGTCCCTTGGAACAGGACTTTCTTCACTTACTCAATGACTGCAACATCAGGGTCATGAACCCTGACAAGGGAGGGGGTCTTGTGTTCATGGACCACTTTCTTTATGTGGTAGCAATGCACAAGCATCTTAATATGGATGTCTATGAGAAAGTGTCCATCAATGAGGTAAATCAGGCACATAGAAAAATCAGGTCAATATTGGATGATCTATTTCTAGAAGGGTCCATAGACAAGGACACCCACCAGTACCTGTCTATGATTGCACCAAAAACACCAGCCCTTTTCGGCAACCCCAAAATACACAAATCTCTTTACAGCCCTCCATTCAGTCCCATAGTTGATGGCCGTGGATCCATCACATATAGTTGTGCTAAATATATTGACACCATTCTGAAACCCTTGGTCGAAAGCGAGCCCCAGATATGTAGGGACTCTTGGAGTTTCTTGAGAGACATCAATAGGCTTGATTACCAACCTGATGTTTGTTTCATTACAATCGACATCAAAGACCTTTACACAGTTATCCCTCAGGAAACTGGACTTGAATGGATTCGAGATTTTCTGGTTTCTAAAAAAGTAGAGGAAAATATCATATATGTCATAGAAACATTATTGGAAATTGTTTTGACCAATAATTATATGATTTTTGAGGGTGAATTTTATTTGCAGAGGTCTGGTGTCACAATGGGGTCACCATGTGGCGGCAGTTTTGCCAGTGCCATCATGGCCCATTGGGAAAATGAGCTGCTTTTTCAAAACACGTTTTTTCAACAACATGTCTCTTGGTACACTAGGTACCAAGATGACATGTTCTGTATTTGGAAAGGAGATAAATCCCTTATTTCTACATTTATCGACAATATTGCATCCATGACGAGCTTTCTAGAGTTTACATATAATGTAGAAGATGTTTCGATTAACTATCTAGACATCCTACTAGTTAATGATAGATTCAATTGCAGATATATCAGTAGGATTTATAGAAAGCCAACATATTCAAACAAGTTTTTGCATTTTTCTAGCAACCACCCTTACCATCAAAAGAAGGCCGTTGTCAAGGGCCAGATGGTAAGGGCAGCTAGAATGATCTCGGACGATGTTGAGATCGAGACAGAATGCGAAAACTTGTATGATATATTCATGCATAGAGGATATCCTAGTTTTTTGATTAACAACATCAAACAAGAAGTTTGTTATAAGAGAAAGAATGGGTATTTTCAACCCTTATTAAGTATGTCAAGAGCACAATTGATCATACAAGACCCAGTACTTGATAACAACAGCAAAGGGTTTTTTTCTACAAGTTTTTTATGTACATATTCCCTGGATTACAAACTTATTAGGGACATTTTGAATAAAAATTGGTACATCATCAGTTGATTAAATCCTTAGGGGTGAAACCTCGAATCACCTATAGGAGAGGTCAAAACCTAAAGTCACTACTGGAGAAAAAGACAAGAATTGTATCTAACAGGGTGAAAGGGATGTTCAAATGTGGTGCTTGCCCCCAGTGTAAATTCATTTTTGAGGGCAGTAGATGTTCAGTCAACAACAAAATATACACAATTAACTCTAGGTTTAATTGTGGCAGTAGAAGTGTAGTCTACACAGCCCTATGTTGCCAATGTAATGCTTATTACATTGGCAAAACATAAAGGAAGTTGAAACAACGAATATACGAGCACTATTATGCTATAGGCAAGGGGGATATTAAAAATGCTTTAGCTAAACACATTTTAGACTTCCCTGAACATAGTTTTAAATTCTTGGTTTTACAACACAGAGATAATGACATTAGAGGAGGCTCCTGGCAGATTTTGTTAGAAATAGATGAGCTTATTTGGCAAATCAAGAGAGGGGCCCACATTCCACCTGGCCTTAATGAGAATTTGTCTATAAAGAGTGTTTTGAAATTGCATGCTCTTAGGAGATAAGTGGTTGATAGTCAATACCATATTCAGAACCATTTTGTAACCATGCCTTACACTTATCACTGCTATTACATTTATCAGTATAGAATTATTTGTGGTGTTAATATTTTACCACATATAGTTTATTCATTTAGCACCATTTTTTAATGATGTTTATTTTTGGGATTATTTTACCTTAAGACATGTGTACCTTCCAAGTGTGTTGGTATTAGTTGTTTAGCATTTCATCAGGGTTAGATGTCGCATTGCATTGAGTCTTTGGTATGGGAATGTATTGACGTTGCTTATTCAACGTGCAACTTCTCTTCTTTTATTTTATTTAATTTATTGTTCTTATTTGGATATATCTTTATTTATTATTTCTTTCATACATCCCCACAAGGTGAAATTAAAGCTGTTTGTGACCGTTCATTGTCTGATGCATACAGGCATAATTTATTTTACGGTGTATGGAATAATAATAATAACAATTTTTAAGGTATTTAAAGTGAGATTGTCCTTTTAAGAAGTGATTAGGATTTTTAATTAATGTTTTATTGAATAATTGCTGACATATCTTTATATAAAGAATGTTAATTGATATTAATTTTGTTTGAGTCTGAGGAAGGTGAGGCACTGGTCCACACCGAAAGCGCTTACTAATAAACGTTTTTTATTTATTTCTTTGTGGGCTCTTATCGTGTTCCTAATCGCCTATTTTTTCAGTTGTTAGTGGCATTGGGTTGTTTGTGTGTTAAATTAATTAAAGTAATGGTGACTGTCCGTTCTGAGTCTGTGTGGGTTGGAGAGGAGAAATTAAATGGTGAATCATAATGTTTGGGAGGTTGGTCTACTGTTCTTGTGACATTTTTGTTTATATATGTTTTATTTTCTCATTGAAGCTTTCTCTTTAAATTAAGTCTGTGCAATTTAATATGCTCATTTGCTGTCATGGTTTTTGTTTACTCGGTTGGACTTGGCCCCCTTTTATTGCATTTTGCTGTTGATGGTAAAACAGCTAAGATTCAAAACACACACCACTGCAGTGTTTCAAACTTTAATGGTATAGATTAGAGGTAACTGTTATACTCTTTGACATCTGGGGCAGTCCGACTTTCATAAAAGAAATGCGCCGCATGTGTACTTTTGTTTCAGACTGGATACACGTGTTCCTATTTATGGCACCGTGCTCTTCTTTAAAAGTTTGGGAACGACCTACTTTTCCAGCGAACTAGAACTTTCTTGGAAATGGCTGATGCTTCTCCTATCTGCTGTGCAGTTTGGTTGTATATGATGTCTCTGTTTTGTAATTCCTTGTCTAAACTATCTCAAGGTCATATTCACAGTACTTATTTTATATTCTTTATGCATTCCTTTCCCTGGCATTTTCTCCACTCAGACATTTTTACCGTGTGCTGTGCCATCTGCTAGATTGTAATTGGCACTCTGATGTTGAGTATCAAGAACAAAGCCAAAAATAATCAGCAAAATCCATCAAATTACAGATATAGTTTAAAGATTATAATTGGCACTCTGATTTTGAGTATCAAGAACAAAGCCAAAAATAATTAGTAAAATCCATCAAATTACAGATATAGTTTAAATACATGATAAGTAGAAATTGTTTAAATACATGATATGTAGAAATGCATTTGAATGAATGGCGCACAGCAACAATTATCCCACTCCACAAATGGGGAGCCACCACTGATCCTGGGAACTATAGACCTATTAGCCTGACGAGCCTGGTCTGCAAGGCCATGGAACGTATGATCATGGAACTCATAAACAAAGACATTGGTAACCTCCAAACTCTGGATCCCACCCAGTTCGGGTTTGTGAAAGGCAGATCATGCCTCCTGAACCTGATCAACTTCTTTGAGGCAGTCACCAAAGCCGTAGATGAGGGTAAGGTGATTCACACAGCCTATCTTGACCTCGCCAAGGCTTTTGACACCATCCCCCATTCTGGAATTATAGCTAAACTCAATAAACTAGGCATAAATCCCTACGTCACAAGATGGGTTGCCAACTGGCTCACTGACAGAACCCACACTGTAAAAGTTGCAGACTCCAAATCTGACCTCAAACCAGTGACAAGTGGAGTACCACAGGGTTCCATCCTGGGACCGCTCCTGTTTGGTATCTACTTCTCTGAAGTACAGGCTAACACAGAAGGCCTCTGGCTAGCGAAGTTCGCAGATGACTGCAAACTAGGAGCCATAGTCAAGTCCCCAAATGATGTGAACATCCTACAGAAGGGCCTCTCTGAGACAGATGCCTAGTGTCAGAGCCATGGTGTCAAGCTCAGTGCCAAAAAGTGCAGTGTCATCCCCTTTGGTAAAAACTCTGTACCCATGAACTACCACATAGGCAGCAATCTACTTAACACCGAATGCGTGATAAGAGACCTTGGGACCCAGGTGGACAGTAGTCTCTCCTTTGATAATCACATCGCCACAGTAGTCAGGAAGTCCTTCTACATGGCACACCTCATCATAAAAGGGTTCTCATCCAGGAAAAAAGAGGTCATCATTCCCCTCTACTTGACACTCATTAGACCCATTATAGAGTACAACACCCCTTTTGGAATGTACCTCACAAGACATCTGCAGCAGCTGGAAAGGCCACAGAAGTACCTCACAAAGAGGATTACTGGACTCAAACAAATGCCCTACACTGACCGTCTCAAAAAACTCCAGCTTTACTCCGTAGCATATCACCTACTCCGAGGTGATCTCTGCCTAACATATAAAGCTGTGTCAAACCCAGAGCTGTTGGACATGCTACACCTAAAGAAAACCCAATTCCTCTGAGCTACACGCTCAAACCTTGTCACCACAATAAACAGGACATGCTGGAGGGATAGATTCCTATCCCAGGGACTTCCCATACTCTGGAACAGGCTACCCATCTATGTCAAGCAAAGTTCTTCATTAGCACTCTTCAAGAAAAATCTTGATGAGTGGATGGGAAATAGGAAATACACCCCGGGGATCACTTCTGTGCCTCTGCTCGACAGTGGCACAGGAAAATAACTTTCTTGGGTGGAGTAAGCCAGGGAACCTTGTTGGCTAGGCTTACATAGGCCCTTGGGCCAATAGCCTAGTACCTACCTATGAACCTATGAACCTATGAATCAATACGATAAGTATCATTGTGCATTTCTGGGGAGAAGGATTGGAAGGACAAGTCAGTAATCGTAGATATTATCACTATCTGACTGCAGTGCTCAAAAGACGCTTTCAGGGAGAGCATCATGTATTTCTTCATTTGGCTCTTAACAGCAAGTCTACAGCCCAGTAGGCATGTGAGGTATTTGTTCACGGGCTTAAGTACACCTGCAGTTGATATTCACAGCTGTGCATGCACAGTAGTGCCCAGGGTAATTAACCATTAATGGTGTAGTAGTCTGCAAGGGTTTGAAGAGAATGTGGTTTGCGAGCAAGAAACAAGCACCCAATTGTTATTAAAAAAAAAAGGCATGAATCTCTATCTGCCATATACTCTCTGCTAACTCACCAACACCTTTAATTCACTGATGGAGTTTACCATGGAAGCATGGCCTGTGGAGAAATAGTTACCTATATTGTGCATGTGTTACATCTTTCGGTAAGGAAGAGGGAGAGAAAAAAAATTTCCTCACATACTTAGAGTTGATGCATTGAAGGTTTTTAACATGTTTACTTGTATTGCAGAGCAACAACTTTATTTCACACTTAAAATTGAAATACTTACATTAAAGGGCAGCTTTATTTTCATTTGGCAACTTTATTTCACAATTACAATAGGAATGTTTAAACATTAATACTGTATACTTGAACAGTGCTGCTACGGATTCCAACAGCATTCTCATGATTAGATGCTTCATTTGCTGAGGTTTCTGGAATTTTTTTTCTCTTATTTGTAAATCAAAGCTTAATCTTGGTATTTCTAGCTATACCAGGCAGCTCCCAAATTTGCCTTAATTTTGTTCTTGCACTGGCTACAATGGGTTGGGGTATATCAGCTTTTCTGTGCCAGGGGCATTAGGTAGAGGAATATTTCATATATATATATATACATATATATATATATATATATATATATATATATATATATATATATATATAGATATATATATATATATAGATATAGATATATATATAGATATATATATATAGGGGGTAGATTTTGCCTCTTTTGGTCAGTGGTTTTCTGGTGATTTACTAGCAATTGTTGAGAACTGATGCTGGAAAGTGATGACATACACATAAAGGGGGTAGATTTTGCCTCTTTTGGTCAGTGGTTTTCTGGTGATTTAGTAGTAATTGTTGAGAAATTAAGTTGGAAAGTGATGACGTACACTAGGGATTTCAGGCTTCATACCATTTGTGAAATGGGAAATTTATGCTAACGCCAGACCTGTTATTCTATCAGATTTTGAGTTTGTGGGAGCCATATTTGAAGGCTGTTCCTATTTCAGGCGGGCAGTCAGTGGGGTTGTGGCTTTGTCCAGATTTCTTGCTTTAAGAGATCAACAGTTATGTGCAGAATGACTAGATGTCTGCCTCATATTTTGGTCCATTTTCATAAAATTGTGGTTAGCTGGCAAATATTGACAAATCTTTAAAGCCTGCTTAGAAAATGGTGACAGGAGTCTGAGTTTCAGACTTTCTACCCTTTGGACAATTCATGGGGTGACAGATTTTCTCTTAATTTAGGCTTTTCTTGTAAACACAAAACTACCTTACAAGGACATTATCAAAGTACACTTAAAATGTCCTATGGAAGAGATGGAGCGTTTTCAATTTCTCCATCACTTTCTCTGAGGTTGAGGGCAAGGTATAGGGTAGTGGGTGAGTACCAGTAGGGTTTCACACATTGCTTTTAAAGTTGGGGGAGGCTTATGTGTCAAACATTGGGTAGCTAGGCAGGTGCTGGTTGGTGGGGGGTTGGAGTTTTATTGAATATCTGTTTCGTTGACTTCACTAGCGTACTTGGGATTTATTCACCCTCATGGTCATGGTCTAGGTTATTTGCACCATTTTGCATTAGGTTATTCCCTGAGAAATTTCCAGACAAGTGGTTTGACACACATAATGCTAAGTATCGCGTCTTTTCAGTAAATTGAAGGGATAGTTAACTGGATGTTGTTAAGGAGGGTTTTTCAGGTGTTTCTCTGTGTGAATGAGTGGTTGTATAAAGATTGTGGCTTTGTTGTGGTGGCAAGTTTTGCTACTGTGGGCACACTTTTTATTTGAAACATGTTAGGTAAAGCCTCAGATTTAAAACAGCTGCCATCAAATGCTTCATAATCTGCTGTGTTAGAAGTGTGTAATGGTTTAATTTTTTTTAACTTGATTATTGCCTCTCCTTCAGTCTCAGAGATGAGGCTGCCACTTATAATGTGGAGCAAATGGGTAAATGGTGGAATGCTTTTTAAAGGTTCATTAGCAAAGTTTATATGATGGTTTAGGATAGTTAAAATGTTTGATTTTATTTATAGAATAGGCCTTGTGATGACATAATAATTCAGTATGCTCCTTTGTTGGCTGTGAAAAGATTTGATGGGTATCAGGTAGAGGTTAGGGGAGGCAGGGCAGTGTAGCAGCACATTTGATGAACAAGGTAGGCCCTTGATAGTGCCTACTGTCATTAAGAAGTTTTGCTTTATGTGTGTGCAGAGGATTTAGTTTTCTTTTCTTTTGCAGATGGGAAGCGCAGAGTAGGCATCAGGTGATGGCCTGAAGGAAGTGGATTTGAAATGTGATGGATTATGTTGGGGGGCATTTCTGCTGTTGGAGTGCTGCATAAGGAGGTCACAGATGGAGCACAGAGTGGGAATTAGTAGGGGGCTTGAAGGTGATGGATTCTGTTGGGCCGTCTATGCCAGTCGCTGGAGTGGTGCGCAATGAGGTTGCAGGTAATCCACGATATTAGGTGCTCATTAAGGCAAGTCAGACTTGGTGCAGTGTGGGAATAGTATGGAGGCAAGTGAGGCTGAGGTATGCCAGGGGAAGGGTAGTGCAGACTGGGAATTGTTTATGGGGAGTTGCAGTTTTCCACAGGTGGGGTGGAGTTGTGATGGGATTTTGGATTGAGATTTGTGAGCATGGTAGTTGGGTTTTGGTTCTTCTGTGGAAAGGCTATGCAGATGGGTTGCTCACTGTTACTTTGAGAGTTTAGCACAGTGCTTATTTGCATTTGGCATCAGGGAGCTAGCAAGCAGAAGGATGTATGTGATATGACCCCTTTTTGAGGATAGTAGAAGGGTTTGACAGAGCCTTGTAAGGTTGTAAAGGTTTTATCTCCCAAGCTCCTGCTTACACTTATCAAGGGTATCAGAACTTGTCAGAGACTTGAGATGCATGGCTAGGCTTAAAAAGACCTTGTGGTCATTAGCCTAGTAAACATCTATGCACCTATAAGTTGGGGCATTATTTTTACCATTGTGATGCCTTTTGGAACATTTCATTGGGATGGCCTTCTGGCAGATGGATAGGGTTGTTTATTGGGATTTGCATTTGTTTATAAATGTGACAGGAGGTGTTGGGTTGGGGGCATAATTTGGAGGGGGTTGTTTGTGGCTTGTTAGATTGAAGGATGATTGGGGGGATGTTGAATATTTGAAGTTTTAATTTAATCTGGTGTTGGTGGTTTAGTAGGAGTTGTTGAGGATAATGGTTCAGTTCATCTGCTTACTACAGCAGTGGTATGGGCTGCGTTAGACATAGTGGGTTAGGTTATGTTTGTGTTAAAGGATTTCTGCAGGAGTTTGGGGCACCTTTTATAAGGAAGGCATAGGATATTGACAAGATAGGTTTTAGGGTTGATGCTGGTATTGGAGGTATATTGGGCTACACTTCATGTGGCATTTATTTTATGGATGTATTGAAGCCATTTTGAGGGTGGTTTGTTATTCAACAAATGTTATGATGGTCATTAAATGTTTCCTTGTTTATAATGGATAGTTGGTGCTGATGACAGGATTGCTATTAAATTCATGTTGGAATGGAAAGCTTATTTTGCTCATTATTATATACATTGGGCTGTATATTGTGGTTTCAGTTAGGCATGATGGCATGTAATTGTCCTTGCGTTGTCTCAAGGGGCATTGGGTTTAGTGTTCTGGTGGTACATTTGGCAGGTAATGACCTGGGAATCATTAAGAAGCTAATACTGGTAGTTAGGATAAGTGAGAATTTAGTATACAGAGGCTATGTAAGGTTACAGTTATTATCTTAGCATTGGGGAGAGATCATTGATTTAATCTTAGCCTTTTAGGCAAATTGGCTGCTTTGGGTATTTATATGACAGAACTTTGGGAGATGATGACAGGGATCTAGTTTGTTTTAGAGAGGATGGAGGACACCAAATGATGTTTAGCTTATCCTTTTGTGTGGTTAGGATAGGAATTTTTTGGTAGGAGGGAGAGGGAACAGCCTGGTCAGGCTGGTGAGTGGAGAAAAGAGGCAGGTTTGACCTCTTCTAATCCCCTTTTGGTGTTGGATCTTCACGACAATGAGTTGGGAAAGGAAAGTGAGCAGCTGGACACTGCTAATTTGGGTGGATGTTTAATTCAATAAGTGGTAAATGAAGTGAGCAATGGAGCACTGCTTCATAAATAAATAAGTGAGCTGCGGTAAGGACACTACTTATTTGGTTGGATGTTTGATGCTATAAGTGGAAAATGAAGTGAGTAGTGGGACGCTGCTTCATAAGTTAAATAAGCGAGCAGAGGTAAGGTCACTGCTTATTTGGTCAGGATGAGCTAGGTCACGCTGTCCTAGTTAACAGTTACATGAATGTTTATGCTGTGAGTAATGTCGGCTATACTATGCTTATGTTGTAATTAATAAATATTATTGGTTAGTGAAGTTATGTTTGTAAAGTTTAATAAAGGTCATCAAACATCATTCAATGTGATGTATGTTTATTGAAGGGGACAGAGACAATTACAATTGTTTTGAATTCATTTTATTTTTATATTTCTATTTTCTTATCACTAAACATATACAAAGTTTACCAGTAATGCAGCAACATTCTTCACAGCAAAACTTAGTAAAATGAGAAATAGTATAAGAATGAATTATATAATGATTTTTGGCAAAGTGAAATGTATAATTTAGAGACAGTATAACACCTTTAGATAATGACAAGGTAAACTTATGGCAAGAATTTTTACAGTCCCTCCACTTAAAAAAAAAACATTGTTATAATCAAATTGTGCATGCTGTATAATTTAATAAACTTCTTTGGTCAAAAAACACATTGTAGTCATAGAAAGCATGCTCATTTATTTATTATTTTGTGCCAGTTATCCTGAAACTTAGCTAAAGGTCTTACTCAAAATAAATAAAGGAAATACCTTTGAGATTAAAGATTTACTCAGTACACTTGTTTACGTTTAGTACTACAAAGATACCATGTTTCACCATTGCCACATTTTAGCAATGCCTAGTTGTGCCATCACATATAGAGTTGACCACTCCCTAGCCATACATCCATTAACTGGTAATCCAACTTATCCTTTACAGGGTCATTGTGTTGATAAAGCCTCTTACATACAACAACCACATATTTGGAGACTGCAAATTCACCTACTGAATGCATTTGGAAGATAGGATCAAGAATATAAAACTGAATATACTTTGTGTTTTTCATTTTTATTTTATTCTTTATTAAGTAGTGTAATCCTGATGTCTTTAACTCTTATTTCAGTGTTGTATACAAATCAGCAAAGGATGATTGATGTCAGACAGGGATAATTATTATGATAAATGTGAAATAGCGTATCCACACAATGCTTACTGGCCATAGTTGCAGTAATTTTCTTTCTATTTCAAGTCAAGTCAAGAAGAACTTTATTGTCATTCAGACCATGCAGCAAGTGCACAGCTGAATGAAATTATGTTTCTCAAAGCTCATGTGCAAAAAAGTTACAGTTAAAAACAAACACATAATAGAAATACCAACAACAGCAACAACATCAGCAGCAGCAGCAACAGCAGAGTCCAAGGGATCCAAATGCAAATAACCGTGCTTTGTTAATCTCAGAGGCGATATTCAGTGACCACAGCCATCCTACCATCCATACCATCCATATTATCGCCATTTCCATTCCAAACACCAGCAAATGTTCCAAAGTCCCCAACCATTCACCTCCAATCACTCCAATCCTTTCTACCAGCACACTACTACCTTAAACTTGAACAATTTACAGTGGCCACAACAGTCCTCTCCTTCCACATGACCCTCACTGAGATCATCAGCTCCATCCACCAACACCAGCATCATTCCAAAGTTTGGACCAATCATTGACCCAATAGAATTAACATCGGAGTCCATAACCCACAAGCCAGGCTCCAAATCCTGCACTTGATATAACCACTGAAAGATCCAAAATCAAGACAAATCCACAAGAACTGAGCAGAATATCACCACTGCTGCATTCACCACATACCGACAACAAAACGGTTCACAAAATGGATGACATACTGACAGACAAACTATAAAAATACAAAAAAGAACATGAAAAGCACATTGGGGAGCCAGAGTAGCCACTGTCATTCAGGGCGCTGCCATCTTAGTAAAAAATCTAAGACCTTTAGGACCCCATTTTTAATGTATACATTTTGTCTCATTTCCAGCAAAGCCAAAGACTGTCATTTAGCTTGCATGAGCATTAGAACCAACTGTAAGAGACTATGAGGATGCTTCTAATTGCTTAATAAGATTACACCTGGAGAAGCTTGTCAAGAAACCTCCAATCATGTGTTATATAGAATCATTTAATTTTTTTTTATATTTTCTGTTTGTTATCTGGGCCCATTCCACTCAGTCCACTTTCACTGGAGACCCTGACAAAAAGTTCCAGAAACACTTTACATTCTCAACATTACAGCACAATTGATCCAAGAGAATATTCAATGCATGTTGGAGAGGGTAAGGAGTCATACTGTATTATAGCAGGAGCAAAACAGAACATTCATTTTACTGAAATAAGACCATCATACAATGATTATATATGCATAGTACATCATAAAAGAAATGAAAAACTGCATGTGTATTGTTCTAATATGCAAATGATACAACAAATATTTGGGCTTAGTTTATGCCTAGTCCTCTGTGATGGAAGGATCTGCGGTTGAAGGATAATATGAACAATGTATAGAAGAGTAAGTACAGTATGAAAAAAATGTATAAAGTTATAGATTTTGCAACTAAACAAAGATTATTCCCACTAAAGAATAAGTTAATACATGGCTAGATGGCAGGCACAGAAATGGTTCAATGTGAGATTAGCAGGAGATGAAGATAACATTTTGTCTAATGGAAACCTGGGCTGTATGTTACCAGACAGAGATAGCTAAAGGTCATAAAGAGCAAAGGCCCAAGTCGAACCTCCTTCTAAGTGCTACTAATATAACTATTTAAATATGCAAGGTTATAAATAAGTTACTACCCTCAGGGTTTATGTAAAACATATCTTAAGCTTCATATTTCACTGGGATATATATGTTCATGCATATAAATCATTTAGTAATATTTGGACATACATAATTAACATTTCCCATACAGTTCATTACAGAGTGCTATTGAATTAATAGTAAATGTATGCCATAAGTTGTTTACTCCACAAATATGACTTTTTAGTTGTGGAAACATAACACTTCTGCTAAATTCCTGAAGATACTGCTGTTGTTTTATAGTATTCAGTTTTATTAGAAATTGCTAACATAATTATCCTTAAAAGATGACTGTGTCAGCTACTTCTACTACAAAGAAATGTGAAATTGTTTTGATTGTGGCCACTTTATACTTTTCATTCCCCTTAACATACATAACTTTGATTTTATCAAAAACATCATGCTTTAATAATTCATGAGTTACATGGAAGAAGCAGGAAAAAAGAATCTAAAATCATATTTTTCTTTCACAGAGAAAGTGGAAATGACATAACAGAGCATTCAGGAGAATGCATGGCAACATTATGCATTAATCACTTTACTGTGTATGTGCACCAGTTGCACTTGAGGCTCTACATACAAAATTCTCCAGTTAAAAGATGGTATATTTTATTAATAAACCCCACATTATATTGGGTTGTAGTTCAGGAGCACATTTTCCCAAGTGTTATCAGTGCAAAACCAACAGCCAGCATCTTCTGAATTTAAAAAATAAAAAGTAACTACATAAAGTAACTAAAGTAAAGTAAATAAGAAATTAAAGAAAGTAACTAGGATTATAGAACAACAGTGGTGCTCAGTTATATGTGGCAATCTCAGAGTTATAGAAACAGTTAGATTGACTAGCTCTGATTTATTTATTTATTTTTTTACCACAGAGCATATAAATTAAAATGGTCTTCAGTTTAGAAGGATATATAACTGTTTTATTTACTAGTATTTTAAGTATTACTGTATTGTTTGCTATATAGGTGCAATGCAAGAGATATTGCATATTGCTCACCTGATATAGGAGATTATTTGGTAACAGTGAAGCAATTATAGATATTTCTCTAAAAGGACCAACAAATGTTTAGAAGTAACAGACTAAAAGCTAGTCTATCGAGCACACTATACCTGTAAAATAACTGTAGTTACAAAATCTGAACTCATGACTTGCCCTGCAAATGTATCAACATCAGCAAGCAAATTGCCATGAATTCTGGTTAAAAGGATATACACTTTGCACTGTGGTAAAAATTAATCCCCATAAAAAAAAATGTTTGTCAGCATCACAGCTATGGTGTCTTTCACTATGCACAAGTTAATTCTTAAGTCATCTGCTATAAATCAAAGTCCACAAAAGCTGTCAGGATGTGAAGCAGAATGTAAAACCACTGAGTCAACATCCCTGACCTGATGTAGGTATAACAGTAGCAGGTTCACAACTTCCACATTTGAAAATTTATTATCATTGCTGGATGACTCTCTGACATGACTGGTGAAAAAATAACAGGCCACTGGCAGAGTACAATATGCAGGCATCAGCTTCATTTTGTTTTCAGGGGGTTCTTTAGGATACCAACCACATTTTGTAGCTTGTTTAGAATTAGATATGATAGCTGTTATTTTTTTCTAATTAAACTCTGAAAGATACTTCTTTAAAATGGAGAAAACAGGCAATTTTGTGGCATCCCCACATGTCCTTTCTTGTCCTTGAAATATGCATGGGTTTCATATTCACAAAGGAGTGTTCAGCCTTGTCTGGAATAATGCCAATTACACGTTGTTTGCTGAGAATTCACAACAATCCATCCTGTATTGAGAAGTTTTAGATATAGTTAATCTCTCACATTCTCTTTTATTCTAACTAACAATTTTGGTACTCTGCATTTTTTGCTTTTTAAAATTCAAAACACACTCCTTTGGTACAGGATATTTGTTACAAAGTTGCCCAACAGATGAACAAGACTGACAAATGGGTCATACTTACTTGTGAAAATAAGAACCAGCACATTATTTACCAGTCAGTGGTGTAAACAATTCTTGGAATCCATTTTATTCAGATACTGCAGATGATATACACACACATGTATTTATTCTGGTTTAGGAAAGATGTTGTTGTTCTTCTTTCGGCTTTTCCCAGTTAGGGGTCGCCACAGCAGAACTCCAGTCCACTAATGATTGGCAGGAGATTTTTACGGTGCTGAGGTGGCAGCTCGTCACCCAACCTTCAACGAAGGCATGCCCATTTATGCATGTCTTTCGAACATCACTCGACCATGGGGAGGACATGCAGACTCCACACAGAAGGCGCTCCAGCTGGGAATCGAACGGGAGAACCTCTTGCTGTGAGGTGACAACACTACCGCTGCACCACTGTGAAGTAGAATTGTAAAATACTTGATTCAAAGCCATAAACTATGTGACAGAGATAGGAGCATCACCAGCCCCCATAAAATATGTGACACAAATAGGAGTATTCCCATCCTTCATAAACTGTGTGACCAAAAGAGTAGCATCCCTAGACCCCGATTTTATTTTTCAGTAGCAAGGAAAGATTTGCTACATCAGTATAGAGTGTTTTGGAAGAGATGTCCATAAAAATCCATTCATACAGTTTTTTAATGGCTTCCCTACAGGTGGACTGATTAAAAGATATTTGAGTTCTATCTGCTCAAACTGAAATGGTCAGAATCACCTTTATCACAGATCAAAGGTTAGAGTCTTAAGCACAGTGGAATCACTGTTCATGCAAGACCACTGTGTACTTTATGGAGAGTTTCTCCTTTCCTCAAATGTTGTGCAGCCGTGGAGTTAATATACATAAGTCAGAGTGTGGGGGGAGGTTGCCCTCCATATGGGAGGTATAACAGTGCATGCAACCTTGCAAACTTTTTGATTTAGAAGCTTGCTGGTGGGTTGTAAAGGGATTATGTTCTCAGCTAGTCTGTAAGACTGAGCATTGCTTTTGGATCAACTGTACACCAGTCTTTCACAAGGGAAGCTTCTTTAACTAGCACCATGAACTTAATAGCAAGACTATTAATGCTGCCATATGTAATAATAATCTCACAATAGTTGACCATTCAAATGTATAATTTCTTCAGATAAAGGAAGAAGACATCTGTATTTAATTATGTGACTATCCCAGCACTCAGTGGGGACATAATATAAAAGCTAATCCTTGGAGAGTATGTTACTACAGGACACACACACACACACACACACACACACACACACACACATACATATGCAGAAATGCCTATGGGCAATTTGAAAAAGAGCCATTTCAAGTATGAGACCAGAATAGTACACAAAAAGCCAAATAGACACAAGGAACACAAACAGGCTGTGCAAACTGTGACAATGTGATGTAGTGTCAGCTATCCCAGGAGGAGTAGGGGACTGGATGTGTAAGATATGCCAGCCTCGTTAGCTGGAGTTTTGTAAAGAATTATATGTCATTTGTATATTAAACTGATTTGTACAAGCTTGTGTTGAAAATGTATTTGTAAAACTGTACCAACAGTGGTTCCTGCTGGACAGAAAATATATACACCTCTATGTTATACTGCATTGTAACTGTTGAAATGAATATATTCTGACAGAGGCTACTGGAAGACAAGAGGTTAATCTCAGTCTAGCTAACTTCGAGAAATAGTCTGAAATTAAATGACCTGGTTTAGGCCATAAAGGTTGTATCTTACACTTTTGATTGCAGCCAAAGACAAAATGTCTGTGAAAACCAGGACTAGTAATCCCACTGCAATGTCCTTAAGGGTGAAGTAATTGCTACCCTGAAAAGATGGAATTTTTTGAAATGTTTGTATAACTTCCACATGCTATAACACATCGTAGCAAAGCTGCATTTCTGTATTATGACACGTGCTAGATACTGGTTCAGTTTCTAGTTAAGTTGGTAATCTGTGAACCAGAAGCTAGATGAGCAGATGTGTGTGATGTCATTCTGTAAACCAGCACTGAAATTATATTTTAATATTAGATGAGACAGAAGTCTCAGAGCAGTCTGTTTTTGAAACATGACAAAGAAGGACCACTCACCTACATCATTTTGCCTCACTCTAGTAAGTGAACTAGGGGACAGTAATTGTTTAGATCCATCAGGAAAATATAATGAGATTAGTTAAGTATTGTTTTTCTGTATCTGTGTGAACCTTTCCATCAGTGTTATTTTTAACATTTCCTGCAATTAAACCTCTGGTGTTTATTGCAACTAGATACTCAGTATTTTCATGTTCTTTTATTAATTATTATTAAATATATTTAAACTTTTCATTGTGGCTGGTCTTTTGGAGAATATTTTAACCTTTGAGAGTGCTTATATTTATTTAGTGACACTGTGGCCACTCCTGAAAGTCTTGCTGCATTGGTCAAACACTACCATTTGTATAAGTGTTTATTTTACTAAGTATAATTGAATAACCTGGTAAGCACCTTAGAGTAGCTGGCTTAGGAGTGTTCTGGTGGCATTATCTGCCTTATAGTCTGGGCAGAGAGGACATAGCTGGTAAAGCTCTGCCAGGCTTTCCCAGGTGTGTGTGTGTGTGTGTGTGTGTGTGTGTGTGTGTGTGTGTGTGTGTGTGTGTGTGTGTGTGTGTGTGTGTGTGTGTGAAAATCAAATCTCAAAGAGTGTGGGTGTCAGCTGCATGAAGCAGCAACACAGAGCACTGGTTTCACACAGAGGGTGGTGGAGGACTTGGCTTGGAACACACGGCTGAGGACTCAACTCTACAGTTGTGGTCAGTGTGGAGTCATATTTGGAGCCTGGTAACAAAGAGGAAATCCCTGCCCCAGGACGGGAGTGTGTTCCCTGTGTGCTCTTATGGGAAATTGTGCTTGGTGCAGAAAGCTGCATCTGAAAATACTGTGTGCATCTATTGTTTTTGCAAGTGAACATCCCTCACTGGTGTCAGTGGTGAGGACTGAGGCTCCTTGATTACTGGCCCAGAGCAGGGACATCACACAAACCATGCATCCCAACAAGTAAGTAAACTAGAAAAACAAGCATTGTAAGGTAGCAATGCTAACTACTGTGCTACTGTACAACTTTGGTAAGTCTAAATTTACATTAAAAGGGTTTAGTATACATGCTAGGCATGTTTTTTTTTCTTTTCTTGTCTTCCATTTCAGTAATTCTCAGTGCCTGTACTAGTTTTCTAGAACTGGTGACTCTGTCTTGAACAATAGTTAACAGTAAACAATAAACAAGTACCATAATAAAAGTATGCATTTAACTGTATGACAGTAATGACAGGGCCTCTCTTAAAAATGTTTTGACTGTACTCTATTTGTGTTTTCTGTTGGTAAAACTACAGTAAGGCATGTGATCAGCAGTTCTGTTTGTTTGGTATGCATGAAGTTCTTATGCCTACCAGTCCTTTGTGTGTGCAAACATCTTTCATAGTGGACATTATTTAGGCAATTTCCTATGGAATAATCAGGGTCAAGCAATGCCAGTATGAAGAAATGGCCCAAAGTAAAATGTCTAGTTATCCTATTATAGGCATGTAGTGTTTTATTAAAATAGGAATTAGATTCCATCAATTCTTCATCAAAATCCTTCTGGTATGATATCTGTTTGTATGGCTTATTTCAAATGTGTGCATTCATCATTAAACCTGGATAGTTCTCATTTTCAGAATATACTTAGCTATCTAAAATATATATTAATTTGCACAAGATATGCTTTCTTACAAAGGTCTTACAGTTAACTGTATTACATGTCACATCTTATAGAATAGTGCAAGAGTTATCTGTTTTTCTTATACAGTTTTTGTTTTTCTTTTTGCCAACTTGTTTTGTCTATCTAATTCATTTTTATCAAATTCACTCACAATTAGATAAATGCTTAGTACACTAGTTATTTTAAGTTCACTGCTTCTTTTTTAGAAGTCCTTCAAAATGTTAAAATGATTTCATGCTTTGTAAAAGCATTGTATAATAACTCTCCATATACCTTGCTTTGACTTCCTGGAATTAATTCCAATTCTGGTCGATGAAAGGCATGCCAAAAGCCTTTTAAGGAGTTCACCCCCCCCCAACTGCTAATTATTTACACCATTCATGAATCTTGTTAATCATTAACAAGAATTAACCTAATTACTTTTTTTTTTTTTGCCAACTCATTAAATATCTGGATACATTCACTGAAGAGGATACAAAGCTAGAGGGTTATTTTGCACATGGCAGGCAGGCCTGATGTAGACACTCTGTTTCCACTTCATTTGTTGAGTAAGTCTGACTAGGTTATGTCATTATACAATGACTTTTCTGTAGCTTTTAATCAACTTCTGCCTGGTAGATTCTCTCTGTCTACAGCAAGGCAATTCAAAAAATAAATAATGTTATGCAAATTATATTGTAAATAAATTCCTCCAAACTTAAATTAACATTTTTTTTAATTCCCTTATTACTTTATATCTTCAAATTTCCATATTTACTTTCTAAACATAAAAAAATTATCTTGTCCTGTAAATATAGAGGATCTAGATTTTAGGATTTGACACTGCTATTATAACCATCTACCTATTTGTACCTGACTCAAAACATTACCAGTATTATGACCTTCAGTAAATAAAATTAGACACCATACTTTTGGCTGATACAGAATATTCTTTGGGGATACACAACTGCTTAAAGGAAAAAAAAACATGCACAAAGGCAGTCAAGAAAAGTACAATTCCTGCAATGGTAGCAGCAGTCATGGGCACTACTTTAACATGATGTCTGTTGAAAACATTCTAAATATGTTATCATGTTTAATAATACATTTAATTTAGTTAGTCAGTTTTATTTACTGTTTTTGTTTACTAGGAAAGTCTGACTGGGCACAGGACCTATTTTCTGTGGAGGCCTAGAGAGAAAAGCTCCAGTGTACAAACATTAATGGATAGAACAACACTAACGTTTGATAGGCAATAATATACAATAGTCTTTACAAAGTTTTTCAAAAGATGGAAAACTGCATTTCATATCTGGTAAAGTATACAGACAGCAATACTGTTGCTGTTGAAATGTCTTATAAGAGGTATAGCGGTGAGAGAGCTAGAGTTGTGAGCTAGAAGACAAGGGTAGTTGAGTGTGAAGGAGTATACAAAAGGGGAGAAAGAGAGTGACTTACAGTATAGGAAGGAGGAAGATGTAAAGGATGAACAGGTGTGATGTATTAATTTGGTGCAGCACATTGGCAGAGCCAGGAGTTGAGTCACCAAGACTTTAGCTTTAGCTTGAATGGCTTTAATGAGCTGTCTTACTCTTACGGGGAAAAAGTTCCAGGTTTTGACACTTGATAGGAGCAGAGGGAACAGCCTGTACAGTTAGTTTTTTTTTTGATATATGTAGAAAGTCTTTGTCAGAAGAGCTCAGACTTCTGGGTGGGTTGCATGGTTGTACAAGGTTGGCTAGGAATGGGCAGTGCTTTGGTTTGTTTATTAGATTGTGGGTAATAGGGAGATAGGAATATGTAAGTTGATTAAATATTACTATGGCGTGGAAATCGCTGTCACGCCAATGTTTCCTGGGATTCCAACTCAGCCAAATCGCTATTTTGAAGCAGGTCTAAATAAAAAAGTCTCCGAACTGTTTAAAAACTTCCACTTTATTAACAGAATAGTAACAAGGTTAAGCGCTTTCACACACAAATAGTGTGCTTCCTCAGAACAATGTTTTCAAATTCCTCATTCATTATATACATAAATTGGCGCCAAAAATATTCAAAACTACTTAAAGCTACAATAACATCCTAAACAAAATATGTTTGAAATGTTTCATTTCGTTTTCCCTACTTGTTTACTAGTCATATATTTCAGATGTAAATGTTTAAATATAATCATAATTTCATTCTATAATATTCCAAGTGGTTAATATTAAAAACCAGAGCCTATGCTTATTACATTCTATTAAAATATTTTTTCACACTCTTATTAATTCAATACAACTATTACTATCTAATGATCTTTCAATAACTATCCTATTAAATTGAAAAAACATAAAAAATATATGAATACAAATATTAAATGTAAATATTACAAATATGTATTACCAAAAATATTGCTAAAAAATACTAAAATCATGTCAAACTGCTGGTATCGGTTTGACAGAAATAAAATCGTTAATTCCAGGTGGGGTAGTAGCATCCATCAATATCTGCCAATAACATTCTCTATAAGACAAATGTCCCTTAACATTACCCCCCCTAGGATTTGAGAGTACTGTTTCTAATATACAAAATTTGAACCCATGCTCACTTCCTCTGTTCTTAATATGTCTTGCTAGTGCATTTTTGTCATCCTTTTTTCTGATAGAATATGTATGTGCATAAATTCTTTTTTTAAACTGTTGTTCGGTTTTTCCGATATAGTAAGAAGGACACTTCGTGCAGATAGCCAAATAAACTATGTTCCGTGTGTTACAATTCCCTTTTTTAGGGAATACTTTAGTTTTGTTATAATTCATTAACTCTATCTTTGTCTCTTCCGTTATATACCTGCACTGGTTGCATGAACCGCATCTCTTGGTACTGTTTGCAATTTCATTTTTACTTTTTAAACCTTTTTCTAACAGTAGTTTGATGTTCTGCCCCATCCTGTATATAAATCTGGGCTGAATTCCTAATAATCCTACTATTTCATCATTAGCTAATATTGTATGCCAATGCTTATTAAGTATGTCCTTTATACTATTACTGTATCTGCCAAATTCTATCACACATGCTCTGCCAAAGTCTCTTGTCTTTACTTTCTCAATAGGTGTATTATTGTTAGATGTGATAGTGTGTTTGGTTCCCAACATAGGGGTATATAAACTCCCCGAAGAAGGAAGGATTGGAAGCATTTAGCGATAGTATATACCGTTATGGTGACTTGGAATGGGATAGGGTACAGCTGATTAGTGAACTTATGTCTATAGTGTTGGAAAATAACTATATTTTCTATGAAGGGGAAATATTCAAACAGGTAAAAGGAGTAGCAATGGGGTCTGCCTGAGCCCCTATTTACGCTAATTTAGTAATGTTAAGTTGGGAGGAGAAGAATATTTTCTCAAGTGTATATAAGAATCAAATCAAACATTACTCACGTTTTTTAGATGATATATATATCATTTGGGATGGTGATAAGGGCTCCCTCGAAGATTTCATTGCATACATTAACAACAGTAGTGACTTTCTTAAGTTTACATATAACATCAGCAGTGAAGGTGTACCGTACTTAGACACTATCATTACTAGAGAAGAAGACACATACAAATCTAAAATATATAGGAAAAAAACATTTAGTAATTCCTATTTAGACTACAGTAGTTGTCACCCCAACAAGACCAAAAGGAATATATACAAAGGGCAGTGTATCAGAGTTATGAGAATGACCTCGGACCGGACTGATATGTTGAATGAGATAGATCTTGTCACTTCATTTTTTACAGTTAAGGGCTATGACAGGAGAATGATGGAAAGTGTCAAGGTAGAGGTCATTGAACAAAAGGGGAGTTTATATACCCCTATGTTGGGAACCAAACACACTATCACATCTAACAATAATACACCTATTGAGAAAGTAAAGACAAGAGACTTTGGCAGAGCATGTGTGATAGAATTTGGCAGATACAGTAATAGTATAAAGGACATACTTAATAAGCATTGGCATACAATATTAGCTAATGATGAAATAGTAGGATTATTAGGAATTCAGCCCAGATTTATATACAGGATGGGGCAGAACATCAAACTACTGTTAGAAAAAGGTTTAAAAAGTAAAAATGAAATTGCAAACAGTACCAAGAGATGCGGTTCATGCAACCAGTGCAGGTATATAACGGAAGAGACAAAGATAGAGTTAATGAATTATAACAAAACTAAAGTATTCCCTAAAAAAGGGAATTGTAACACACGGAACATAGTTTATTTGGCTATCTGCACGGTGTCCTTCTTACTATATCGGAAAAACCGAACAACAGTTTAAAAAAAGAATTTATGCACATACATATTCTATCAGAAAAAAGGATGACAAAAATGCACTAGCAAGACATATTAAGAACAGAGGAAGTGAGCATGGGTTCAAATTTTGTATATTAGAAACAGTACTCTCAAATCCTAGGGGGGGTAATGTTAAGGGACATTTGTCTTATAGAGAATGTTATTGGCAGATATTGACGGATGCCACTACCCCACCTGGAATTAACGATTTTATTTCTGTCAAACCGATACTAGCAGTTTGACATGATTTTAGTATTTTTTAGCAATATTTTTGGTAATACATATTTGTAATATTTACATTTAATATTTGTATTCATATATTTTTTTATATTTTTTCAATTTAATAGGATAGTTATTGAAAGATCATTAGATAGTAATAGTTGTATTGAATTAATAAGAGTGTGAAAAAATATTTTAATAGAATGTAATAAGCATAGGCTCTGGTTTTTAATATTAACCACTTGGAATATTATAGAATGAAATTATGATTATATTTAAACATTTACATCTGAAATATATGACTAGTAAACAAGTAGGGAAAACGAAATGAAACATTTCAAACATATTTTGTTTAGGATGTTATTGTAGCTTTAAGTAGTTTTGAATATTTTTGGCGCCAATTTATGTATATAATGAATGAGGAATTTGAAAACATTGTTCTGAGGAAGCACACTATTTGTGTGTGAAAGCGCTTAACCTTGTTACTATTCTGTTAATAAAGTGGAAGTTTTTAAACAGTTCGGAGACTTTTTTATTTAGACCTGCTTCAAAATAGCGGTTTGGCTGAGTTGGAATCCCAGGAAACATTGGCGTGACAGCGATTTCCACGCCATAGTAATTTTTATTCAGTTTTGTTTTCGCTGCCAATTCAGTTCTTAAGTTGATTAAATAGTTCAACCCCTGGAGGCAACTGAGGGCCAGACAGTGGTATGATCTATGGTGGAGGTTAGCTGCAAATCTTTTGATCTTGTTGTAGCACTTCTTGAGCTTGTTTAATTGAGCTACTTGGATGTCTGTCAGTATCGGTACTGAGCAGAGAAGAATAGGTAGCAGGGGAAGGATAGAGGGTGCATGACATCTTGCAGTCTTAGCTAGGTTTTTGACCTATATTTAATCTACTAGTAGACAGAAAAAAGTAAATATGTTTTGCTGAGCTCAGGATTAGTATTGACTTTCATTTTCTCTGTTTGATAATTAAATAAATGATGGCAAGAAAAAAGGAGTACATTGTTTAGTATCACTAAGAAAATCCATGTTTATGCTTTTCTTCCATTTAACTTGTGAACTTGTTCTAATGTGTGATTCCCGTGGATTTTACATTTAATGATTTATATCAGAGAAGTATGGAGTCTTGGCATTTTATTTATGTTATGAGCCTGTAGTGGGCTGTACTGTTGTTACTACAGCCCATGCACCCTCGCACAAAATTCATGCAGCAGAAATGCTACAGCAAGGGTTGGAACACTATGCAAATGTCATGACAACTTGAGTCCCATAAGTGTGTGTGTTTGGATCTAATGTAATTGACAAACAATGACTTCATCATTTCTGATTTCCTAGACTTTATAAACCTTTTAATACAACCTATAGTTCTATTACTATCATTAACCAACTGGTTAATAGGATCAGAAAAAACTCAAAGATGGATCAACCTATATACCCATGCCCTTACATGAATCTACAGTCTCAATCACTATGTGCTGTATTAAATATCTTCCAAACCTCATATGCTTAGTCTTCGATGTACTTAGCAGCAAATTAATCTCTGGTGCCCAAATGGTCAATTTAGTCAAGTTATTGTGCATATGCCCTATCTGTGACACATGCAGTCAGTATCCTCAATTTCAGGTCATCTGCATACAGACTGTAGAACACCTCAGATGAAAAAGTTAGGTCTGTAAGATACAATCCAAACAGGTAAGGGCCTAGGGCAGAGCCCTGTAGGACAACTTGCTTGTAACCAAAAATGTACCTGCCCAATTGTTCTATGATATTTACCATGTGCTATTTGTAAGCCATGCAGTTATCCATCATATCAAGGGTATCTCAATATCAAGTTGTTCTAATTTATTGATCAGTGGTTGTGTATGACTCTGTCAAATGCTGAAGTTAAATCTAGACAAATCACATCACAGCACAATTTTTCATTCATAGCTGTTATTATATTGTCACCACTTTGCTACAGGTGGTAATAGATAGTTTTCAACATATGCATGCTAATATATGATTTCAAGTTCCAACCCTTCCAGTTCTGACAATAACGCAGACAATGTTACCTTCTCCATTACTTTTTCACAACATAACATTTTTGTAGGCTTAAGGGTCCAAACAACTCTTGGTTTGTCCCGCTCCCCTTTCGCTTACTGACAGGGTTAATAAGCACATGTCTCCAGCCTTGACGAATCAACCATATTTATATGACCTAGTAAATAATAGATATATTGATACTATAAGTTATTGCTGAGGTGTTCTTATGTCATTATTACTAATTCCATCTCCAGTGCTTTGTATCCAGTTTGCATAGTTCATTTTCAATATAATCTACTTTGATTCCAATATCTGAGGTTACCTGGATCTCACTAAAACAATGTATTACCCCCTTTGTGAAGCCAAACTGTTTTGCATAAGATTTTGTAAATATATCTATAACCTGTTGTGTCAGAGAATACATTTAAGAATCTACACACAGTTGATTAATTTGTATGTCTTTACTCCTTCTACATCTTATATAACTATAAAATGGTTTCCTATTATACTCAATGTCTTTGTATAAATTTTCTTTAAAATTTTCTTGATCTTGTCTTACACTATGCTTAATTTGTTTGTCCAGTTGGTTTATTCCAGTTTTCAAAGTTGTAGTCCGACCTCTTTTCCATTTCATATACTTTTTGTCTCTTACTTTAATCAGGCATCTTGTTCTTATGGAAATATATCCTCCTGACATTATATGCCTAGATCTTGATGTTAAATATTTTTTGATTTTTTTTTTTTTGCACTCAAATAATTTCTTTGTCAAAACTTTCCACATTCCTTCTGCAGTCTTTTTACTGAACGCATCACTCCTACTAGCATAGTAACGGTTTTCCTTCTATATAAGCTGTAATTAATCTTCTGTGCATTGGTTTAGATTTCAGTTTGGCAGAATTATCTAGCAACAAATTAACCTTTATAACCCTATGACCTCTGCGCATCAATGGTGGTAAAACGTGACATGAAGTAACAGTAATTTCTTTAAGAGCACAAACAATGACTAGTATGTTCCTTTCCCTGGTAATGTTTTTTTACAGTCTGAAGCAATTATTTTTTCTGAACACATATTGTGAATAATTTCTTTACTAATGCTGTTGAATCAATATTATTCCAGTCTGTTTGTGGTACATTTAAGTGCCCTGCCACTATTATTCTGTCCTCCTGTGTTTCATGCAAGAAATATATGAATTATTCTAGGTCATAAGCACTTGACTTTTAATTTTTAATCCCTATCATAACACCTCCACCTGATTTTTTGTTAGCATGTCTGTTACAGTAAAAACATTTATACCCTGATAGAAATGTTTTTCAGTCATTTTTCTTTAATCTTGTTTCACAAACAATAACATCAGTCTTGTGGGAACATAGCACATTTTCCAGTAAAGGAAACATTATTATTAATGTTTCTAGCATTAACAAACATCAAGAATGCATCAAATATCGCTATCTGTGAACTGTTAAATGTTTGACCTGGCAAAAATCCTGTCTTGTGTTTGTCAAATATTTCAAAATATCTGCTGCAAAAATTCTCTTCCCTGATCTTGACAAATGCATGCCATCCTGTCTGAACATTTATATGTACAAAATTAGGTTTGGATGTTCTGCAGATTTCCATTTTTTAAAATAGGACATTTTTTCATGTAAGTATTTACCCAAAAAATCTTTTCATTCACTGTGACCTGACTCTCCTTTCTATATGTGATTTGTGAAATATATGTCTTATCACCTGTAAAAGCTATGCTATCTAAGAGGGCTGTAAGTTCCCTAATAACAGAGAGTCCTTGTGGATGAGATCATTTGTACTGACATGAATAAAAACATACCTGTACTTACTTACATTAAGGTGTTCTAAGGTGTGTCTCACATCCTCTATTTCCTGGTAAGAATAACACTATTCGATGTTAATTATCTTCACTACAAATGTAAGTATCAGACCTCTAATCACTGAATCTCCAATTACAAGAATATATTTTCTGACCAAATCTGAAGAATTTTAAAATTCTAATTCAGTAATATCTACCCTATCAATTGTTACAAAGGAATGATCTTCATCATCATTAGTGTTATTAAGCCCACTGTTTTCATTGCATATTATATTTGCAAGTATACAATTCTTATCCAGCTAGCTTTGTACATCTGTAACTTGAGCCTTGTTGTTATCATCTGACTTCCTCATCACTTTTCTTACAGTAATGTTCTTCAATCCTTCCATGTTCAATTTTATTTCTTCCTTTTCACCTGTCCCTTACCTCTTTTTTTATCTTCTCTTGTGGAAAAAGTCTGCCTTTTTCTGTACACTGAAGGCTTTCTGATAGAAAAATGTTATCATTCCCTGTAATCTGTGTATTATTTAACAAAGCAGTGTCCTATTTAGCATGTATTCTCTTAACTTTACAGACATTTATCAGTTTCTTTTTCTTCCCTGTTATTTGTCAGGAACTTCCTCCTTTCTTTCTTTTTTTTTTATTTTCTTCTAAACACTCTGAATCCTGACATAGTTGAATACTTGTATCCAGAATTCCAAAGTTGTCAGGGGCATTGTCTTGTTTAATAGAGGTTCAGTGATCTTTACAAATAACAGACACATCCTTTCCTAAATATGCTCTATTTGCTCTTTGCCTAACATTATTTACCTCGCCAGTCCAATCATTAATATAGTAACAGCAGGTCTCCAAGTCATACCAACTGTATAAGTGCAATTGTCATCAGTAAGTCTAGATTTACAACTAATAAAGGTAAACAAATCATCCAACATTTGGCATGAGGAACCCAGATCATCAGTGTTATTAGCTGTTACCTTTAAATATACATAGCATTTATTACACTGTACAAGATGTTTGTGCTTTAGCAAATCATTAATGTCACACTCATTTAAGGAATCTGGGTCTATATTAGTTCATCGACAGCTTAGGTTGTCAAATCTGTAATGATCGACACCTAAGCGTCGAACTTGCAAAATCTCGAATGGTTATTTCAGCAAATTCTTTCCTCAGGAAAGAAGTCGCTTGGCCGTTATCGGGGATTTGCCCTTTCGGCAATGTGGAACAATCTTGGAGTTAGTATATTTAGTTAGGGGTGTGTGGGGGCACAACCCCCCATGTCAGTTGGTGTGGGGGGTGAAGTCCCCCACTTTATTTAGGTTGAAAAGTTAGAATTCGCTTAAATGGCCATTTGCGATTTTGCAAGTTCGACGCTTAAGTATTGATCATTACAGATTCGACAACCTAAGTTGTCGATGAAGTAATATAGACTCAAGGGATCCATATTCAGCTTCAAATGAATATCAATCACCACAGAATTCAAAGAGAACTTTAATCAACTTCTGTGAGAAAAATCACACAAACAATATTGTCTCAATCTCTTCGATACTTGCTCTAAGAATGCAAATTGGTAATTGCATTACATGTCCTGTATTTTATGTTGGTAAAACCGAACATAAACTGTGCCAACATATTTATGAGCATGTATATGAAATCAACAAAAAGAAAGTTTCTAATGGTTTATACAAGCATATAAGTCAGCAACCTGGGCATGGTTTTAAATTTGCCATCTTAGAACAAGTATTGAAGAGCCCAAGAGGAGGACTGTGGAAAACAATACTTGAACAGTGAGAGTAATGGTGTCAAATTTATTTGCAGGTGACCGCTCCACCAAGTTTAAATGATACAATGTCAATTACCAGCCTTTTAAAAATGAAATCACTTGACAGATAGGTATAATATGTATTTTGTAATGTTTGCATTGTTTTAAACATGTTTTAACCATGTATTTAACAATTTATTTGTTTTTTAAACAGGATCTAGTTTTAGCAGAACCTTGTACCTTACTGGAACTGTTAAGTTTTAAGCTGGACTGGTTATAATGTATCTATAATGCTTTCAGTCCTCACATGTTTTTTTTTTTTTTTTATATAAGGTGTCACATGATGTTTTTGAATTTTATCTGAGGAAGTTTGGCACTAATTTGAACAAAAGTGATTATCTTTTTATTGTGCCCTGTCAGTCTTTGTAATAATAAATTACCTTCATTCTTATTGTTCAGCTTGCCGTGGGGCATATATGTTTACTAAAAACCTCAAATAGAATATTTCAAAACTTAATGGATTTATAGTTGAATATCTGCTGCAAGACTTACTACAAAATAACAAGTTTGAAACTCTTTTAGTTGATTTTTCCTGTCAAGAAAACTAGAAAAAACTAATTGTGTCAGAATGAGAAACCCAAAGCCCAGTGTACAGGACAGTACTATGAAAAAAGACATTCAGGCTATGCTAAGTAACATCAGTGAGTTATCTGTAAAGACAGATAAATTAGTAGGCAAAATGAGGAAGTGCTGAGTGAATTTCTTAAACATCAATCATCATAACTCTCAAGTATAGAAGAGGTAATTTCTGATTTTGATGGAAGATTTCTTGAAAATGAGAATAACACTGAATTTCTTCTGAAGCAACACAACTTACTCTGACAAAAATAGAATACTTACAGAACAGATCACAAGGAATAACATCAGGGTTTACGGGATTTCTGAAAAAGAAGAGGCAGAGACAGTATGATTCAATTCCTTAATACCTGGCTGCCTAAAACTTTGAACCTGCCTGAAGTATTTTCCTTTGGCATTGAAAGGGCACAGAGATCACTTTCCAACTCATCTTTAAAAACACACTTCACCAAGGTCAGTGATTGTAAGATTTTTCTCAAGTCAAGATAAAGATTTAGTCTTAAAAGCTGCATGGACTAATTATCCATTTAAAATGAATAAGATTTGACAATGACTATTCAACATTAGTGATGTCAAAGAGAAATGAATGTGCACCACTTGTAAACAGCATTAAGAAAAACAATATTAAACCACAAATCCTGTTTCCAGGTAAAATAAGGAATCAACTTCCAGAAGGAAAGAAGATATTTAACAGCTTGCTGATAAAATCCTAGAAAAACAGAAGAAATGGACTGGAATCTGTCAACTTCTTTTAAGAGAAATGCACCAAGAGATGGTTGATTTTCATGTGCTTTGTACTGTTAGATGTAATGAAATTCAATGTTATGGGTTTTAAATGTTCTGGTCTCAATGTTATGAAATTAGATGTTATGGGTTTTAGATGTTTTGAAGGGGACCCATTATTCTATGGTAGAATGTTTTAGGGTTATAATGTTAGGTAATGTTTTTTATTTCTTTCAAAAGTTATGTCCATAGCTGAAGATTTCATATTATTACATACAAAGTATATAATAAGTTCTGTACAAAAATGTGATTTCATTATACCTACTTTTTTTCTGTCTTACATAAATTTTAGATTTTAAATGTGCATCTATTAGCGTTAATCGATTGAAAAATCCAGTAAAGAGGGGGCATCTG
Source organism: Protopterus annectens (assembly GCF_019279795.1). Taxonomy (NCBI): domain Eukaryota; kingdom Metazoa; phylum Chordata; order Ceratodontiformes; family Protopteridae; genus Protopterus; species Protopterus annectens. The sequence continues at coordinate 1,342,346,875 of NC_056739.1, read as the reverse complement.
TTCAAATGCTTGCAATTACATAAAGCTCAAATATTATTTCTATGGGAAACACATTTACTTAAGATGTAAATAAACTTTCATTAAAGACTTATTGGTTTTAGCAGGTTCTGGCCCATCAGTAATGCCTAAAGTAAAAGATACATACGTTGATGAAAATGGTATGTTAAGCATTGTTATAATTGAGTAGAACAGAAAACTACATACATTGGTGAACTCTTAATAGACTCTAGGGGTTGGAGCTAAAGATTCAAAAAATTGCTTAGATGCTATAGCCTATCACATGAAAGGTAAAGTCAAAATGGCTGGTGATTTTAATTGTATTTTGTGAGACAAAGATCCCACTACAGATAGAAAGCTTAAAATCATATCTTCAGCCAAACACTTAAAAAAATGTTGTAAATCTAATGAATTTAAAGGATATGTGTGTGTGTGTGTGTGTGTGTGTGTGTGTGTGTGTGTGTGTGTGTGTGTGTGTGTGTGTGTGTGTGTGTGTGTGTGTGTGTATATATGAGCTAAGGAAAACAAAGTCACTTCAGTTTCCCATTAGTAATATAGATATGGAACTCAAATACTGATAACATTTTTGTCTCAAACAATCTGTTATCACATATTAGAGAAGTTTCAATAGTTTCATGTCCATTATTGGACCATAATGCTATAATGTTTAATATTATTTTAAAAACTGACAATTTAATACATCACAGGAGATTACCAGCATACATCATTAACATAAAAAGATTCAAGGATTGGTATGTTAAAGAGATGAAATATTTCCTATCTGACATTATTTTGTGGGATTCAGTAAAGGCTTACTTAAATTGAATAGTTACAAGCTGGTACATTAGTAAAACAAGAGAATGGGACAAAGAATTGAATACACTACAGGCCAAAATAGATGCACTAAAGTTAAATCTAAAACCAAGCTTAAATAAACTTGCTCTTAGATCAAAGAAAATAAATAAACTAAATCATATCAAAGAAATCATAGAACATATAAATAACATTAAAGGTATTCTTGAGGGTTTTAAAATATTTTATGAAAATATAAATAATGATACAAATAAACTAGATAATGATGATATAGTTGAAACTTTTCTAAGGGAAAAATATAAATAATAAAATAACTAGTGGACAAATAAAAATGATAGACCATTCACTTTAACAGAAATAAAAGATAAAATAAAAAAGTTAAAGAATAATAAGGTGCCAGGCTTAGATGGTCTTATATCAGAACTATATAAATACTATAGAATGATGCAGTTAAAATATTAGATAAGGTCTATAGAAAAAGAAAAACAATAGCTGAAGTCCCCCATCATGGAAATATTCCCTTATATCACATATTTTAAAACAAAATAAGAATCCTACAAAGTGTTCATCATACAGATCCATTTCACTTTTAAATGGGCTATAAGATGTTCATATCCATTTCAGCTAACAGAATTAAGCTATGCATACCTAAACTAATCAACAATGATCAAACTGGGTTTATTTTAAATAGACAACTACAGGATAATATAATAGGAATACATACTTTAATAAACTAGCCAAACATAAATAAAAAAGAACTTTCTATCATTAGGCTTGATTTAGATAAGACTTTGACTCAGTTAATTGGTCATACCTGTTTAAAACACTTAACGTGTATAAATTCTCACCCAAGCTAATTGCATTAATTTCTAGGCTATATAATAACTCTTCTGCTTATGTTAAAATAGGTTATTTTCTTTCTAATGCCTTTAAATTACAAAAAGGTACAAAACAAACTTGTCCATTATCACCTTTACTTTTTACACTAGCTATAGATCCCTTTGGTAATAATATTATATCCAATAAAACATTAATGGTATCAAAATAAAAGAAAATTTTGAACTAAAGATTCAACTCTTTGCTGATGATATTTTACTAACAACAGGAAATATAGAAAATTCATTAGAACATATAATTTGTTCTATGAGCCCGTTTGGAAAAATCTCAAACTTAAGATTTAATCATAACAAAACAAGTACATGATTAATTAATAAAAATTTTAAAAATTCATACAAACAATATTCTAACTTCAATTGGAATAGCAATTAAATGAAATGCCTTGGTATAACCAGTATGTCTAATAGTAAAGAAATGATACAAACAAATGTTCAATAGGTTGTTGATAACATTTTAAGTATAATCACAAATTGGAACAAATTCTTCTAATTCTTCTTTGCCATGGAAGAACAATTAGTGCTTATTAAGATGTTAATTCTTCCTAAAATATTGCGTGTCTTACAATCTTTACTACTATCTCCACCAAAAAAAATGATGAAGAAGATAAATAATATTCTACTTAAATTTTTTGACATCCTAATAAACCAAGAGATTGGCACAGAAAATGTTAGGATAATGCTGAAATAGGATTCCCTGATATTCAATTCCATGCTACTTCAACAATTGTAAAAGTTATAGCATTGTGGATAAATTCATCTTATGATTCAAAATGGTAACAATACATCAAGAAATATTATTAGTAAATAATAAATATATCACAACCAGTCATAAACAAATCGAGCCTAAAAGTTTTATCTGGTTATTAAAAGACTTTTGCATAAATGGAATAACACCCGCTTCTCAAATTCCCTATTTAAATAACATCATTTCCTTTTTCCAAAAGTTCACATATTCTAACCATTATATTATTAAAGATTTAATATTGTTTTATGTTTCCAATTGTATATGCAAATGTACACACAATACTCATTGAAGATCAAGGCATATGTTGTATATTAGTTGTTTTGTACCTGCTTTCAAGTTCTTTGTTTCTAGTGTATATACAAATGATGCTTAGAAACTCATAACTTCAACAAAATGCTAGTAGTGAAGCAATAAAATAACTTAAAATTATTGCCATCAATTCTTCAATGGTACTGATAGAGATACTGTTGAAAATTTAAGGACCAAATACAATCAAGATTCTGAGAAATGGTTAATTTTACAAATATTTAGAGACTTTGTGAACACAGAGATAAATAAGATATTTAAACCAGATAAGAAATCATTCCCCAAATGTTTGGAATTCTTAATAAATATCAATAATAATTCAATGAAAAATTAATCATATTTGTCACAAATTTATAAAATTCTTAAGTTAGCTTTTACATATTTAGATAATTCTTACTGGAACTATTCCTCAAAAATTAGTAATGAATACTTCTCTGAAAAATGCAAGAAAATAATATTAAACTCTCTGGAGAAAAGCACATCTTCATTATAGCTGAAATTTTTCACTTGGAAATTCTTACACAGAGCTTTTGTCACGCCTAACAAAATTAAATTATGCATGAATCAAATAGAATTAACATTAAATGCTGGAGATGTGATTCTGAATTAATAGCTGATTGGCTGCATATGGTATATGACTGTAAAGTTATCTCCCCTTTTTGGAAAGAAATTAATAATTTCATTCAAGTTCTATTGTTAGAGAGATGTAATATTTCTAAATCTTTAGTTTTACTTAATGCTCTGATTCCTGAGATAATTCCAAAAACCCAAGTGCCTCTTCTTTGGTCCATTCTTACTACAGCCAGAAAAGTAATTACTAAAAATTGAAAAAGTAAAGTTATCCACTCTAGTGTTGAATTTATTAGTAAGGCAAAAATTGTTTGCAGTAGTGAATTACATACTATAAAGATAAGAGCTTCTAATATTACACATTCATATAAATCTTGGCTTAAAAACTTACTTGAAAAATATTTAACTGTTATGTATAATTTTGGTGTATTGGTCAGCTGTGGAACTATGTAAATAGTTATTTGTTTATTTTATTATTGTTTTGTTTATCTAGTGTTTTAAAACCAAAAAGAAAATTAAAAAAAGGAGATATCTCAGGAAACAGTGAGGTCACTGATAACACACACACATAGAAACTACAACAGTGGTGATTTCCAATGGTAAACAGTCATCTGCATTTTAATCCTTAGCATTTGTGATTCAGGCACCTGATGATCAGGGAAGAAGAACATGACAGTCTGTAGAGAAACCCATTTAATGCACAATGAACTTTTTCATATGAGTGTTCTGGCTAATGAAGTTACTAATTGTCAGAATTATATGTTTTTTTGTGTTTCTATATCATCAGAACTAAATGAACTTGTCAAACAGTGATAGTTTTGTCATTTTAAGCATTACTTCTAAAAAACAATTCTGAGAATTATAAAGTAGCATGAAGAAATTCAAGATATAGCTATTTCCTTGCATTTCACACTAAAAAAGCTACATACAGTATAAAGCTGCTTGTCTAAGAGTCTTGCCATAAAATACATTTTAGAAAATCTCAAACAATTCCAAACATGAGGTTTCCTGTAGGTAGTGTAAAATTTGAGGTTTCCTGTGGGCAGTGTAAATTCTAAGTTAAAAAAATCATTATAAATATATAACTTTAATATTTCCAAAACATTTTCTTATAAACACAAGTGTAGCTATTAGATTTGTTCAAGGCAAAAAATATAAAAGCTATCAATGATTTAAATGCATTTTGTTTTTATAAAAAGTAGACATAAATTAGTACATATTTATGAAAAAACAAAGTTTTCAATGTTATAAGGAATATAGCAATAATAAGTGAAAGTTAAGAAGCAGTTGCATTTTTGTCTCTCAAGGTAAAAGGAAATTTCTCGAAGTCTGAGAGCTCATTCAGATTCTAGTACCAAGTCTTTAAAAATTTTCATTAAAATATTTCAATCTACCAGCCCTTTATAAACATGGAGCAAAAATGGCAACATATATTAAGTAACAGGAGAAATGGTCATTTGAAAAGGTTATACTATATTTAGGCATTAATTGTAGGCAATCCCAAGAATATACCAACTACTACTGCTACTGCTACTAGTATTACTACTACTACTATTGCAAATAATGCTACTATTACTTCTACTGTTACTACTAGTACTGTTACTATTACTACTGCTATTAACTACTAATCTAAGTAATACTGCCATTGCTGCTACCATTACTACTACTAAAACTACAAGTACTATTGCTACAATTATTACTACTAGTACTTCTGCTTTCAGCTGTTTAGACAAATATTTTTTACCTGTCATGATGCATTGTGTACACCAGAGTTAAGTTCCCAGTTCACCTTTTCATACCTGAAATGTATTCTTATAAATGTTACTTTTTTAGTTTATCATTTCAGTTTATAATTCCAAAATCTTTTCAATAATGATTTTTTAATATATTTAATATATTCAGTGTGTAGTCGCGGTAGTGGTACTGCGGTAGCATTGTCGCCTCACAGCAAGATGTTGTCCCGTTTGATCCTCAGCTAGAGTGTCTTCTGTGTGGAGGCATATGTGAATGGGCATGCCTTCATTGAAGGTTGTACATCAGGGCTGGTAACTTGGCATGTAAAAATCCACTACCAAACATTAGCGGACCGGAGTTCCGCTGTGGCGACCCCTAACCCCCCCCCCATAAGCCGAAAGACACAACAACAAAGTGGGTTGCCTTTGTATAAATGACTGACCACATTTACTGGACACAATCACTGCAGTTATATAAACTCAAAATCATATTACTACAGCATACTGTAAGCAGTAAACTCTTATTTCTCTTATTTCTCTTTATGTGCTTTGGTCCACATTTCTTTCTTATATTCCTTATCATTTCCATAAATAGTTGAATGAGCTACAGACAATTTCCCTTCTAGTTTTCTTTCCATGCCATTTATTGCACTACAGTCCCTGATGCCTTAAAACTAAGGTTTTGTATATTAATAGTACAATCCGCTGTTCCCTCAGCTTGTGAGTGTATGCCTTTTTTCTCACACTGCATCTTAATGTGATTTCTAACATTTGTAACTTCACTAGCATATATGCCTCCTATAATCCATTATAATTTTCTAGATTTTCATTCACTTTCAAATTCTTTTTATCTTCAAAGATATATCTGCCTTCTTAGACACTTTAAACCACTAGGCTAAGCTAATTATATGTTTATCTAATATAAAATCACTCTGGTTAGTGGTTTTCAAAAAATCCCTTTCTCCAAGGTCACTATGTACTGTATGAGTAATACGGTTGGTGCAATTTAAAAATTGCACAACTCTATACAAATTGCCTCATATCTCTGTGGTTGCTATAACATGAGAATGGGAATATTTAACATATGGCTATCATCTTAGTTAAGCTATAAAATGAAATTATGTAACTGATATTTGATGCTTTTGCTTGAGTGGCAGTGGCAAAAATGAAATAAAATGTAATAAAGGTTTAAAACAGTTTTATAGCTTTACAGCTTTTGACAACAGAGATTGGCTTAGACAAATTTCAGAAACTTTTCTTCTGAAATAGGAATGGCAGGATAATAACAAAATGCTCACCTGCAAGCCTGGATCCCTTACATAACCACCTGGATTAAGGTCTGTAATTATGCCTACAAATAATATTATATTGCCTTATTAACTTCCACTTTTATCTAAAAATTCACAACATATACCTGTACCAAATGGTCAGCCAGAAAATTAAAATAAGGTATAATTAGTCATGAAGTAGCTTGGGTAGTTTTCAAACTGTAATGAATTTTTCTATACCAGAATTTTGAAAATACAATAGAAATGGTATTTTGAAAAGACCTCTGGCCTAAGCTGAATACAGTACTTCCATCAGAGGCAAGAGTGCATAATTCATTGAATACTGATGTTAACTATACAGTACCCTCATTATTCTCAGACTGGTGGAGTACTGACTAACAAGACTATAATGTCCACTATATTGTCTGATGCTCTATGAGGACTCTCTATTGTGTTCATCAAGCTGGTATACCTAAGTAGTGAGAGTAAGGGGTGAAGTTCTTAACTCTGCAATGACACATTTTTGAGTCTGATATTTCAACACAAATCTTTCAGCTCTGCCAAACAAAATGGTTCTTCAGCATAAGACCAATGGTCAAGTGACCAAACCACAAAACTGAATGTCAAAATCAATTAGCTAAGAGTTGGGGATCTTTGAATTCTCTGGAACAGGTGGGTATGAAAAGCCAGTTTATGTCATTGTAATTTTGGAAGTTAGAGGATCAACCCTCCATCCTGACAGAGACATATTATAAGTTACATTTATAGTCAATGACTTTCTATCTATTTTCAGCAGGTGGATGAGCTAAAAAAAGTATGGGAGAGGGATTTGTGCTGGGTTTTTGTCTAACAAGATGATGGGCAATGCATAGTAACTAGTCTGTGGTATACAACAATATCATGAAAATGCAGTTGTTTTTGGGGGGAGGATGGCAGTGCTACTGTAAATATTTTGCATGCCTTTAAAACTTCAATATATTTTCTCTCAAGTTATCCAGTACTACAAGACATGTGAACATTGCTTAGCTGATTGGTCACATATTTTTTGTAAAATGTCCATCCCTTGACAAGTTTCAAGAAGAACTCCAGGCATAGGGGAGAAAGTGAAATAAATAAACTATTATTGTAAATTGCAATAATGAAAGGGGATGATTTCACAAAAGCAGATAAATAGCTACTAGTTTTAATTATACTGGTCTATAAGAAATGTATTACAAAAAGGTGAAAACAAGCTAATCCATCTACAATACGAGAGATGACTTCCACAGAGGAAGTTGTCTGTAAATCAGAGAAATCCACATAATACTTTTGTGCAAGGAAAAAGGTGAACTTCAAATGGTCAGCATGAGAATGGTGGATAGTAATCCAAGAACTGCTTCTTACTGAAGTTGGTGCGCCTTGTTTGCTGTGGCATAGACTGGATTCGGGACTGTTGGATCTAGCTTTGTTTGTGTAACTTGAGCACTAATCCAGGCATTCTCTAAAGTATTCAATTGTATTTATTACTGCTTGGTAGTAACTTGATTAAAGTGTAGCTATCATTCTAAGTCTTTTGGATTAAGCACTTGAGCTTCAGACCAGTTGTTTTACATTAGGAAGGTTTGTGGCATGCACTGTGGTGGCAGTACAGGTAGCTTTCATCCTTCTAAGTTGGGAACTGCTGATTGAGAGCCCAGTGTCTGTTATTCTTAAAGTGTATTAGTTCTGGTTTAAACACTTGGGCTTCAGGCCAGTTATTTTACATTAAGAAGGTTCGTGGTCTGCACTCTTGTGGGAGAAGAGGCTGTACTCTGCCCTTCTGAGCTGGGAATTTCTGGTTAAAGGTTTATAGTGCCTGAATATTTGAACTGTATCTTACTGAAATTGGTACACCTTGTTTGCTGTAGCATAGACTAGATCCAGGCCTGCTGAATCTAGCTTTGTTTATATGCTTGTTTGCTTGTTATTTCCCTGGAATGCTAATTCCACCTAATACGCGGCTTCTCAGCGCTTCTGTGGATCACTAGTGATATCTGCATTGCTTACTGTACTTATTTCCTTGTTTCACTTGAAAGAAAGTTACTGTTTGTCGTTTTTGCATTTAAGTTACCTGTAACACATTGCACATAAGTTACCTGGCACTGGCTCACTAAAGCAATTATATAAGTCAGCACTAAAAATTAAAAGCACTACACCCTCACTCCCCACTGGCCCTTGTTTTCAATTATTAAGGTATTCCCAGTAGTATTCTAGCATGTCCAAAGGTCAGTTGTCAATCTCCTCTCTGGTCCAGCTGGTGAATCTGGGAATCTTGAGGCAATGTTACAACTGCCTCATGTACACAGACAACCCTCTCCTCCTCCCAACAAATTCCAACACATGTGAGAGATGCAACCATATAGCCAAACTGGAGGCTAAGCTCTCTCAACTCAGTACTGGCATAACCAGTCAGGAGGAGAAGGAAACCACACTCACTACAATTCCAGTCTCACATAGACCTACCAACGACAGCAAACCAAGCACATAATCACACAAAAACACACTCGGAGGCTCTAAATAAAGATCTGCCTAAGCAGCAAAGACCTCCAAAGCAGACACCCAAGCAACCGCTACCCCAAAACAAAACACGTGCAACACATATCTCACAAAGCCAGTGTGCTGAACAGTCACAGCCCTTAAGACTAAACAACACACCTGATACACTTGTAATAGGTGACTCTATCGTCAGGCACACTGACGTCCCGCTCACCAGGCTGAACAAGGAGAGGGTCACGGTGAGCAGCCTGTCGGGCACTAGGATCCGCCACATAACACAAGCACTCAGGTCACTCCAAGGCAAGTACAAATATGACTCAGTCATTGTCCATGCTCGTGAGAATGACCTGAGACGTACCTCCCTGGACTACATGAAAAGAGACATAGAGGAGCTCTCTGAGCATGTAGCCCAAACCAGTATGACCCTGACCTTGAGTAGCATCTTACCCTCACCAAGAATGATGCCACAATATGAAGACAAGATGATCAATTTCAACAATTGGCTTAAGTACTGGTGTCATTCAAAGGGGATCCAGTGCCTGTCAGCTTGGGATGATATGCTCGACAAGCCACGATGCTTCGCTAGGGACGGCTTGCACCTGTCACCCCTGGGCTTTCGGATATTGGCAAAGGCTCTTGCTACCCCCATAGTGCCGTTTTTAGGCAAGGCTCAAAAGACAAACCCACCTCCATAGGTATCACAAGTGATAAGAAACTAAGAGTAATGCTACTCAACGCCAGAAGTCTAAACCTCAAGATGCATGTACTCGAAACTCTCCTTAGCATGGAGAACATCGATATCTGTGCAGTAACAAAAACCTGGTTCAGGGCTCCCGAGAGCACCCCAGCACTACCAGGTTATACCTCATACCATGCTTTTCGGCCCCAAAACTTGGACCGAACCACAAAAGGAGGGGGAGTATCGATATTCCTCAAAGATACCCACACCTCCAGGTTGGTGGCAAAGCACGAAGCATCAGAGACTATCTATGTGCAACTAACAGTGGTTAAAACTGCCTTCCAGTTTATAGCCTGCTACAGACCACCCTCCCAAACCCAGGAACCCCACTCGGCCTTCCTGAGAACACTGGAAAATATGAAGGTCTCTCCAAACACCATTATATTGGGCGACTTCAACTACCCAAACATAGACTGGGAGCATTACTCTAGCTCCAACACCCTAGCCCAAAGGTTCCTAGAATTTATAAACTCAAATGCTATGGAACAACTTGTTACCATTCCCACAAGAGGGGAAAACATACTGGACCTGATCATCACCAACATGGGGACTCTATGCTCCAGACCAGAAGTGTATCCCTCACTGGTAAGATCAGACCATAAACTAATCTCACTGGATATTCACAACCCGACCCCACCCCTTGCCCAGAAAACCACGGTGAAAAACTTCTCTAAAGCAAATTTCACACTCCTCAAAACTGAGGTGGAATCCTTCAAAGCCCCCGGGCCTGTGGAAAATACGTCCCAGACCGCAGAATCCTTTATAAACGCATTCTATGAACACCTTCAGGAATGCATGGATCATGCGATCCCAAATAAAACCAAGACCCAATCCTCCAAAGGCAGACATCCTGTCTGGTGGACCCCAGCCATAAACAAACTATACAATAGAAGGAGGAAGCTACTAAATGATAGAGCAAAATCCCAAAAAGGGAAGGCATCACTGATCAGTATTAGCAAAAATCTACGGGCACTCATAAAATTGTCTAAGGCCAGCTTCGAGAGAAATATTGCAAAGGACACTAAGGATAATCACAAGGCTTTCTTTAGTTATGTTAGGAACCTGGGTGGTAATTCCCAGATATGCTCAGAATTAGTCCAAAATGACAAAAAATACTCTGAAACCACAGACGTTGCCAACATCCTAGCTGACAGGTTCAGCGCAAACTTCTCCCCCCCCTCCCCACCAAAAGGGCAAATATCTATCCCAGCAGAGTGCTGCCCCCCCTGACATCTCAGATGCTCAGGTAAGAGCCGCCCTCTCCAAAGCAAAAAACACAGCATCAATGGGACCAGACGGTGTCCCGGGCTGTGTCCTACATGAACTCCAAGAAGAGCTAAACCCAAACATAAAACTACTGTTCAATCTCAGCCTTGCTACAGGATATGTGCCCAAAGAGTGGTGTACAGCAACAGTGGTCCCTCTCCATAAAGGTGGTGCCTCAACGGATCCTGGAAACTATCGCCCCATAAGCCTGACTAGCTTGGTCTGCAAAGCTATGGAAAGGATCATCATGGACCTCATAAATAAAGATATTGGGGACCTACAGACACTGGATCCTACCCAGTTCGGCTTTGTTAAGGGCAGATCCTGCCTCTTAAACCTGATTGATTTCTTTGAAACAGTCACCAAGGCCATTGACGAGGGGAAGATGGTCCACACAGCCTACCTGGACCTCGCAAAAGCCTTTGATACAATACCCCACTCGGGCATTATAGATAAGCTCACCAGCTTAAATATAAACCCCTATGTCACTAGATGGATTGCAAACTGGCTCAAGGACAGAACCCACATGGTTAGAATTGCTGGAGTCATGTCAGACTCCAAACCAGTTACAAGTGGTGTCCCACAAGGCTCAGTCCTGGGACCTCTCTTGTTCGGTATATATTTCTCAGAGGTACAGGCCAACACGGAAGGACTGTGGCTGACCAAGTTCGCAGATGACTGCAAACTGGGTGCCATAATCGACTCTCCAGCCGACACAAGCATCCCCAAAAGGGCCTCATAGAAACAGACAACTGGTGCCAGAGCCATGGCCTCAAGCTAAATGCCAAAAGTGTATAGTCATCCCTTTGGCAAAAACAAAGTGCCCACAAATTACCACATAGGTGGTAATCCATTAAGTACAGAAGAAGTAATTAGGGACCTGGGGACCCAAGTTGATAGCAATCTCTCATTTGACAACCACGTGGCCAAAGTGGTTAGAAAAACATTTTATATAGCCCACCTAATTATGAAGGGATTCACATCTAGATCAGGGGAGGTCATCGTGCCTCTTTACTCGTCCCTCATCAGGCCCATAATTGAGTACAATGCCCCTTTTGGGATGTACCTTACCAGACACCTGCAGCAACTGGAATGACCCCAAAAGTACCTCACCAAGAGGATCAAAGGGCTCAAACAGATGCCATATGCTGCCCGGTTAAAGAAACTCCAGCTCTACTCAGTGGCATACTGCCTGTTCAGAGGTGATCTGTGCCTGACGTATAAAGCCATGTCCAACCCGGAATTAATGGACATGCTGCACCTCAGAAAATCTGAATCCCATCGAGCTACGCGCTCGAGAGACTTGAACCTCAGCACTGAAATAAATAGGACATGCTGGAGGGACAGATTCATAACCCAGAGGCTCCCTTCACTCTGGAATAAAATCCCAGTCCAGGTTAGGCAGAGTCCCTCATTGACTCTCTTCAAGAGGAATCTTGATGAGTGGATGGGAGATCGTAGGTTTACCCTAGGTATCACTTCTGTGTCACTGTTAGACAGAGGCACAGTATACTAACCTTGAAAAAGGGCATAGCAAAATAAATTTAAAATGGGTAGTGAAAGCCAAACACATTCTGGCTAGGCTTATAAATGCCCTAGGGCAGATAGCCTAGTATGAACCTATGAACCTATGAACCTATTTAGGTAGTAGTGAGTCAACTTGAAGAGGTATTTGGAAGTCTACATGTTTTATTAAACCTATATAATTTTGTATTCAAAAGTTGAAAGTATGAAGTTCTACTGTTGTTTCTATATTTTATTGAGGCACTGCATAAATTTTTTATGAACCTGCGGTATTTTTTTCATGTTGTTTTTCTCAGACTTGATAATCAATCCTTGGAGATGATGTTACTACAGGACACACACACATGCGTGCACGCACACACACACACACACACACACACACACACACACACACACACACACACACACAGAAACACCTGTGGGCAATTCAAAAAGAGCCAATTCAAGTATGAGACCACAATAGTATACAAAAACCCAAACAGACACAAGGAACACAAACAGGTTGTGCAAACTGTGACAATGTGATGTAGTACCAGCTATGCCAGGGGGTAGGGCAGTGGATGCGTAGCATATGCCAGCATCACTAGCTGGAGTTTTATAAAGAATTATATGTCATTTGTATATCAAACTGATTTGTACAAGCTTGCGTTGAAAATGTATTTGAAAAGCTGCTAGTGCTAAAAATGTACCAACAGTGGGTCTTGCTGGGCAGAAAAGAAATACACCTATATGTAAGACTGTATTATAACTGTTGTACAGAATATATTGTAACAAAGGATACTGGATGAGAATAGGTTAATCTCAGTCCAGCTAATGCTGAAAAATATTTTGAAATTAAATTACCTGGTTTAGGCCATAAAGATTGTATCTTACAGTTCTGACTGAAGACATGGACAAAATGTCTGTGAAAAAAAAGACTAGGAATCCTACTGTATTGTCCTTAGGGGTGGACTAATTGCTACCTTGGAAGGGTGGAAGTTTTGGAAACGTTTTATAGCTTCCAGATGCTATATCACATCATAGTAAAGGTCTATGTGTGTGTGTATTATGACACATATGTGCTAGATTCTGGTTCAGTTTCTAGTAAAAGTGGTAATGTGGGAACCAGAAGTCAGATGTATGTGATGTAATTTAATAATCCAGCACTGAAATGGTGTTTCAATACTAGATGAGACAAAAGTCTCAGGGCAGTCTGTTTTTAAAACATGACAAATAAAGACCACTCACCTACATCATCTTGCCTTGCTCTAGTTAGTGAACTAGGGGACAGTAATTCTTTAAATCAGTCACAAAAATATAGTCAGATTAGTTAAGTATTGTTTTTCTGTATCTATTTGAACCTTTTCAGGGGTGTTATTTTTAATATTTCCTGTGATTGAAACTCTGGTGTTTATTGTAAATAGAATTTTCATGTTCTTTTATTATTTATTATTAAATATATTTAAACTTTTTCATTGTGGCTGGTCTATTAGGGAATATTTTAACCTTTGAGAACACATATTTATTTAGTGACACTGTGGCTACTCCTGAAAGTCTTGCTGCACTGGTCAAACACTACCATTTGTATAAGTGTTAATTTTACTAAGTATAATTGGATACCCTGGTAAGAGCTTTAGAGTAGCTGGCTATGGAGTGTTCTGGTAGCAGTATCTACCTTATAGTCTGGGCAGAGGTGGCATAGCTGGTAAATCTGTGCCAGCCTTTCCCAGATGTGTGTGTGTGTGTGTGTGTGTGTGTGTGTGTGTGTGTGTGTGTGTGTGTGTGTGTGTGTGTGTGTGTGTGCGTGTGTGTGTGCGTGTGTGTGTGTGTGTGTGTGTGTGTGTGTGTGTGTGTGTGTGTGAAAATCAAATCTCAAAGACTGTGTGTGTCAGCTACTTGGAGCAGGGAGACAGAGTACTGGTTTCACAGACAGGAATTGGCTTGGAACACTCGGCTGAGGACTCAACTCTACAACTGTTGTCAGTGTGGAGTCTTATTTGGGGCCTGCTAAGAGGGAGGCAACCTTTCCCAGGATGGGAGTGTGTTCCCTGTGTGCTAAGGGAAATTGTGCTTGGTGCAGAAAGCTGCATCTGAAATTACTGTGTATCTATCTTTGTTCCAAGTGAACATCCCTTACCAGTGTCAGTGGTTAGGATTGAGGCTACTTGATTACTGGCCCAGAGCAGGAATATCACACAAACCATGCATTCCATCAAGTAAGTAAACTACAGAAGCAAGCATTCTAAAGTAGTAATGCCTAACCACTGTGCTACTATGCCACCTTGTTTAGTCTAAATTTAAATGAAAAGGGTCTAGTACACATGCTAGGCATGTTTTCTTTCTTTTCTTTTCTTCCATTTCAATAATTCTCAGTGCTTGCACTAGTTTTTAAATATAGTAAAACCTCGACTTACTTAGTCATACGACCACATTAAAATAATCAAGTTAACCTAATTAATTTATCTTTGCAAAAATATGAATATAAACAACATAATAAAAGATGAACAACAACAAACTAAAAAGCAAAGTTTAAAAAACTGAGTTGAATAGTCATTATCAAATCTTGTAGTATTTTAAAGACAATGAGTCATATATATCTTTGGTTATGAAGTCTCAAAGCTACAGAGACAAAAGCACTTAACTTTTTCTGGATTTATTCTTTTTATTGTTTTATCCAAAATTTATACTAAAGTTGGTTTTGAAATGTTCTCCATTTGGAGCCAGGCTTATTAATTTCCAAGGTGAATTGTCCGTGAACTGTGATTTAAATGCTGTGTGTCTGCCCAAACGGTCTTTTAGTTTGTTCTTACCGATGTTCTTGGGACTGTTTTTGTATGCTGTTATTTCATTTACATACTTTGAGATATTTGTTATTTCTTTGGTGGTTTGGAGGGGATTGAGGGATTGATATATGGTGTGGAGGTGGCTTGGATTCACTTATGACCATTTTTGTGTGAAATGTATCTGATGGATTGTTCATTTTCAAGCCCTTATCATGAAAACCAGCTTTAAACAACTTAGAGTCATGAGCACTTTTGTGATGCTACAGGAATTCTGAAAATTCTAAGAACTGTCCAGGTTACTTCTTCTTGTCTAAAAGTAAATAATCATAATATTTTGAATCATATGCTAAGGTGTCAAAGAATACAAGTTGGATAACAAGCAAAAGACAATGAATTGCATTCTAAACCACTGTCAGTTATTACATAGTTCTGAATACTTGCTACTCTTAGTATACTTGACATGCAATATCACCCAGGAAGTGTATCCTATGTTATAAACAAAGTATAAAAAATATAGATTTTTGCATATATAAAAGTTATTATTGGAATGTTATCAAATAATTAGAGTAACATTCACACTTTTACAAGTTAAACTTGGATCACGCATAACTGTCATTCTTTTAATACAGGTTTATATGCTATGTCTCCTTTAAAAAATGATAGTCTGCTTTACATTAAACATCTCATACAAACAGTACTTACCAAATAATTAAATCTTATTTCTTTAAATACCATAGCTTTTTAGTAGTTAACATACTTTAAAATAGCTGTGCTTGAAATGGTCCACAAAGACTGCCAGCATAGTATTTATATGTGGATCAAACTTGGCAAATGATTTATGTGAGGTAAAATACAGACAATGACAAGTTTAAAAAGAAGCATAATTCTGGATATACTAAATGAATGCATGAAAACTACAGTTTATGTAACCTTGACAAATGCATGACATATAACCACTATTGTGCTGAGTCAGAGCAGTAAACAACATGAAACAGAAAGTGTAACAGATGTAAAAGGCAGGGGCATTTTTGTTTTTGTTTGTAAGATAAAACTAATTATAGAAGTTGCTTCTGAAAGTAAACCTGAAAATAATGTTGAGTAAATGTCTTTCCTTGGCTCAGTAACTAGTATGTACAACAACGAAACAGACTGCCAAGTGAAACGTCTTGCTCATGGAACTCAAGTGAGTTTCAGAATTGATAAAAGGGCCAATATTACAGTCATATGATATGCAGCCTGTCGGAATTTCTCAAAGTGTGTAGTTGAATGAAGCAGAGACAGAATTCCCTAGCCCTGTAGGGTAACTTAAGTGTGTTGGTAAATTTCTAGCCATGTTTGTGTGGAAAGGACACAAGTTTGTGCTCTGAGTTTACATGCTGAACAGTCCATACATAAATAATCTGCTCAGCAGAACTGTGGCATGTGAAATGTGTTTAATTACCAGATTAAATTAAGTCAGTGTGGATGTATTTGGTGAAACTGGTCTGCTTAATTGTAAATCAACAACAATTAAATTAAAATGTTTTTCTGTATGCCTTGACCACTCCAAGTAGGGTACAATTTCCCATACTGTTTAAAGAAGAGGCAGAGGTTAAAAGAATTCAAACTCTTGTCATAACAGAAAGTGTAATAGAACTGATTAAGTATTCTGCTCCAGTTGTACCAGTAATAAAGAAAAATGGTGTACAAATATGTATTGATTTAAAAAGCTTAATGATGCAGCTCTCAGAGCAAGGTTCATTCTTTCTATACCAGGGGGGCATAGTATCCAAACTAATCAGTATTAAAGTGTTTTCTACGTTAACTTCTTCCAGTGGGTTTTAGCAAATTTTACTCCAGAAAGAAATCCAAAACATAACAGCATTTATTTCTCCAGTGGGAAGGCTCTGTTTCAAGAGGCTGCAGTTTGGTAAGTCTTAGCACTTGAAATCTTTTAGTGTAAAATGACTAAGTTGCTCATAGGTCTTTATGGTGGTGGTAGTGGTGTTATGGATGACATTCTAATATTTTGTCCAGATAAACAGATGGATAATTTGAGGTTAAAGGGAATGATCCAAACAATCAGGAATTCTGAGCTAAAGTTAAACTGAGATGATTGCTATTTTTGTTGTTTTTTTATTGGTTTGGACGGGTTTGAGGGATTGATGTATAATATAGAGGTGGCTTGGATTCACTTTTGAATGCTTTTGTGTGACTTATAGCTGATAAACTGTTTGTCTGTAAGCTCTTGTCATGAGGACCAGCTTGAAGTAGCTTAATTAGAGTCATGAGCACTTTTCTGATGATGCAGGAATTCTGAAAATTCTAAGAGCTGTCCAGGTTACTTCTTCCTGTCAAAAAGTAAATAATCATACTATTATGAATCATATGCTAAGATATCAATGAATAAAAGTTAAATAATAAGCAAAAGACAGTGAATTGCATTCTAAACTACTGCCTGTTATTAAACAGTTCTGAATGATTACAGTGGCTATAGAATGACACTTCTGATAAAAAATTTAGCATTGTTTTTCTCTGTTATTGTCTCTTTTAATGATAACAAAACTTAATATCTCAGATGAATTTATTAATCCAAGTTTGAGTCTCAAAGAGAAGCTTTTTCAAATGTTTGTTCAGATACTATTAGACATAACATTTAAGGAAATATAGGACTGATTGTAACAGTAGTACTAGATTAAAGAGTATCAAATATACAAGGGTAAATATAAAGGTTCTATTATATGATGCTCTGCACCAGGATTATATCTAAAATATAAACCTAGGAATGTTGTAGTAGTACAAGACATAGTATACAAACAGAAATACAAAAAGATCAGAATGAGTAAATATGTATATTTAAAGAATATAAATATGTCTACAAGGGTGGGATGTTGACATAGTGGTTAAGGTGCAAACCTTATAGGCAGAAGGTGCAGGTTTTGATTCTCACATGGGATAATTGGCTGGACTTAGAATGGCCCACCAGGACAGTTAGTCTGGCACTAATTTATGAACTTATAATCCTATGAACAACTTTACACATGGTAAACAAAACAGAAAAATATAAAATCATCTGACCTATAAATTAATAAACTGACTTCCTCCCTATAGTAGATAAGGGAGATAATGTGAGGTACAGGAAAGAGGACTGTAGAGATATTCAGTCTGGTCAACTTAAAATAAAGATTCAGAACACTTGTTTAACTTTCCTTATTCATAATAACTCACTGACAGGCTTTTTAAAGACGATGCATGCTAAAAATATGAGACATAATAATATGAATCTGAAGCATGAAAGCGTTGTTAGTCTAATGGAGAGTTTGGGATGTAGTTTGCTTGCCTTTTTCACCAGACTAGGAATACGTTATTCTATAGTAGAATGTTTACGGGTTATATCATTAGGTAAGTTTTTATTTGTTTCAAAAAATTTGTCCATAGCCGAAGATTTCATATTGTTATATATAAAGTATATAATTAGTTCTGTACGCAAATATGATTTCATTACACCTGTGTTTTTTTTTCTTATATAAATGTCAGATATTAAATGCGTATCTATTAATATTAATGGTTTGAAAAATCCAGTAAAGAGAGGGAGTCTTTTCAAATACTTGTAATTACATAAAGCTCAAATAGTATTTATACAGGAAACATGTTTACTTAATAAAAATGTAAATAAACTTTCAGTAAGACTTATTTGATTTAAGTAGGTTCTGGCTTTTGAGCTAGAAGAAGAGGTAACCTCATTTTAAGGAAGAACTTACCAGTAATGCCTAAAGTAAAAGATACCTCTGATGATAAAATGGTATCTTAAGGGTTGTTACAATTGAGTGGAACAGAAAGCTATATACATTGTTGAACTCTTATTGGATTCCAGGGGTTGGAGCTAAAGATACAAAAAAAAAAAAAATACTTAGACACTGTAGCCTATTACATGAAAGGTGAAGTGATAATGGCTGGTGATTTTAATTGTATTTTATCAGACAAAGATTCCACTGCAGGATAGAAAGCTGAGAATCATATCTTCAGTCAAACACTTAATGAATTTTGTAAATCTAATGAATACATATATATATATATATATATATATATATATATATATTTTTTTTTTTTTTTTTTTTAATTTATTTATACACATATATGAGCTAAGAAAAACAAACTCACTTCAGATAACCCATTATTCCTATAGATATGGAATACAAACAAATATTGATAAAAATAATTTTTTTGTCTCAAGCAATCTGCTATCACATATCAGAGAAGTTTCAATAGTTTCATGTCCATTATCAGACCATAATACTATAATCTTTAATATTATTTTAAAAACTGACAATTTACTACATCACAGGAGATTACCAGCATACATTATTAATATAAAATGATTCAAGGATTGGTATGTTAAAGATATCAACATTTTCCAAGAAATAAATAATGGTGAAATATCTAACATTGTACTGTGGGATAACTGTAAGGTGGAGCTCAGGGAAGAGTTAAGACAGGCACTAAGTGGCAGTGACAAGTTAGCAGATAGCTGGGTAGCCACAGCAGAGGTGGTAAGGGAGACAGCTAGAAAGGTGCTTGGTGTGAAATCTGGACAGATGAAGGAAGACAAGGAGACTTAGTGGTGGAATGAGGAAGTACAGGAGACTATACAGAGGAGGAGGTTGGCAAAGAAGAAGTGGGATTGTCAGAGAGATGAAGAAAGTAACAGGAGTACAAGGAAATGAGGTGTATGGTGAAGAGAGAGGTGGCAAAGGCTAAGGATAAGGCATATGGTGAGATGTATGAAAGGTTGGACACTAAGGAGGGGAAAAGGACCTGCACCAATTGGCTAGTCAGAGGGACTGAGTTGGGAAAGATGTGCAGCAGGTTAGGGTGATAAAGGATAATGAGAGAAATGTACTCATAAGTGAGAAGAGTGTGTTGAGCAGAAGGAAACAGTATTTTGAAGGGCTGATGAATGAAGAGAATGAGAGAGAGAGAGAGAGAGAGAGAGAGAGATGGTTGGATGATGTAGGGATAGGGAATCAGGAAGTCCAATGGATTAGCAAGGAAGACGTATGGACAGCTATGAACAGGATGAAGAATGGAAAGGCTGTTGATCCAGATGACATACCCATGGAAGCATGGAGGTGTTTAGGAGAGATGGTAGTGGGGTTTTAACCATATTGCTTAATGAAATCTTGGAAATTGAGAGGATGCCTGAGGAGTGAAGAAGTGCATTGGTACCGATCTTTAAGAATGACAGTGATGTGCAGAGCTGTAGTAACTACAGAGCCATAAAATTGATCAGCCACAGCATGAAGTTATGAGAAAGAGTAGTGGAAGTTGGCAGGTGATGAATAGTGAGTAGCAGTATGATTTCATGCTGGAAAAGAGCACTACAGATGCAATTTTTGTTCTAAGAGTGTTGATGGAGAAGTATAGAGAAGGTCAAAAGGAGTTGCATTGTGTCTTTGTGGACTTAGAGAAAGCATATGAAAGGGTGCCTAATGAGGAGTTGTAGTATTATATGAGGAAGTTGGAGTGGCAGAAAAGTATGTAAGAGTGGTACAGGATATGTACGAGGGCAGTATGACAGTGATGAGGTCTGCAGTAGGAGTGACAGATGCATTCAAGGTGGAGGTGGGATTACATCAAAGATCAACTTGGAGCCCTTTCTTATTTGTAATGGTGATGGACAGGTTGACAGACGAAATCAGAGAGGAGTCCTCGTGGACTATGATGTTTGTGGATGACATTCTGATTTGTAGTGACAGTAGGAAACAGGTTGGGGAAACTCTGGACAGGTGGAGATATGCTCCAGAAAAGAGAGAAATGAAAGACAGTAGGACTAAGACTGAATATATGTGTGTGAATGAGGGGGAGGACAGAAGAATTTGTAAGGATGCAGGGAATAGAGTTGGCAAAGGTGGATGAGTTTAAATATTTGGGATCAGCAGTTCAGACTAATGGTGAGTGTGGAAGAGAGGTGAAGAAGAGAGTGCAGGCAGGGTGGAGTGGGTGGAGAAGAGTGTCAGGAGTGATTTGTGACAGACAGGAACCAATAAGAGTGAAAGGGAAGGTCTAGAAGATTGTAGTGAGACCATCTATGTTATATGGGTTGAAGATGATGGCACTGTCAAAAAGACAGGAGTCAGAAATGGATGTGGCAGAGTTAAAGATGTTAAGATTTACATTAGGTGTGATGAGGATGGACAGGATTAGAAATGAGTATATTAGAGGGTCAGCTCAGGTTGGTGGGTTTGGAGACAAAGCCAGAGAGGCAAGATTGCATTGGTTTGGACATGTGCTGAGGAGGAATGCTGGGTAAATTGTGAGATGGATGCAGAGGATGGAGCTGCCAGGTTAGAAGAAAAGAGGAAAGCTTAAAATAAGGTTTATGGATGTGATGAGAAAGGGCATGCAGGTGGTTGGGTGACAGAGCAAGATTTAGAGAACAGGAAAAAAAGGAAACAGATGATCCACTGTGGTGATCCCTAACAGAAGCAGTCAAAAAAAAGAATAAAAAGTAGACTGTGGGATTCACTAAAGGCTTACTTAAATGGAATAGCTAAAAGCTGGAATATTAGTAAATTCTAAATCATAAAGTTTCAACAAACCTGGAAAAATCTTCAAACATATTCAGTAAACCCTTTAAGCTTGCATACACTTGCTCTTAGATCAAAGAAAATGAATAAATTAAATCATATCAAAGAAATTATAACACATATAAATAAAAAAGAAAGAACATATATTAAAGGTATTCTTGAGGGGTTTAAATTATTTTATGATAATATAAATAATAATACAAATAACCTGGATAATGATGATATAGTTGGAACCTTTCTAAGTGAAAATATAAATCATAAAATAAAAAGTGAACAAATAAAATTGTTAGACCATTCACTTTAACAGAAAAGATCAAATAAAAAAGTTAAATAATAATAAGGTGATGGGCTTAGATGGTCTTATACCAGAACTATATAAATACTACAAGATGATGCAGTTAAAATATTAGTTAAGGTCTACAGATAAATAAAAACAATAGCTGAAGTCCCCCATCATGGAACTATCCCCTTATATCACCTATTTTGAAATAAGATAAGGATCCCACAAAGTGCTTATCATATGGACCTATTTCAATTTTAAATGTGGGTTATAAGATGTGCATATCCATTTTAGCTAATATAATTAATCTACTTATACCTAAACTAATTAAAATGATCAAACTGGGTTTATTTTAAATAGACAAGCACATGATATAAGAATGCATATATTAATAGACTATGCAAACAAAACTCAAAAATAACTTTATATCATCAGTCTCAATTTAGATAAGGCTTTGACTCAGTTAATTGGTTTAAAACACTAAAAATGTATAATTTCTCACCCAAGTCAATTGCATTAATTTCTAAGTTACACACTAACTCTTGTACTTACGTTAAAATAGGTTCTTTTCTTTCTAATGCTTATAAATTGCAATAAAGGTGTAAAAAAGTTGTCCATTATCACCTTTAATTTTTGCACTTGCTATAGACCCATTTGCTAATAATATTAGAGCCAAAAAGAATATTAATGTTATGAAAGTAAAAGAAGATTTTAACCTAAAGATTCAACTCTTTGTTGATGATATTTTACTAAAAATAGGAAATATAGAAAATTCATTAGAACACATTACTTCTATGAGTCAGTTTGAAGAAATCTTGAACTTAAGATTTAATCAATAATAAAATGAGTACATTATTAATTAATAAAAACTAAAAAAAATCATACAACAAATAGTCTAATTTCAATTGGAATAGCAAGCAATTGAAATAC
Source organism: Protopterus annectens (assembly GCF_019279795.1). NCBI lineage: Eukaryota > Metazoa > Chordata > Ceratodontiformes > Protopteridae > Protopterus > Protopterus annectens. The sequence goes on along the minus strand of NC_056739.1, from coordinate 1,342,323,966 downwards.
ATTGGTATAACCATTATTTCTAATAATAAAGAAATACTACAAACAAAATTTCAACAGGTTGTTGATAAAATTTTAAGTTTAACCACAAATTGGAACAAATTCTTCTTTACCATGGAAAAGGATTAATACTTATTAACATGGTAATTCTCCCTAAAATATTGTTTGTCTTACAATCATTATTACTATCTTCTACCAAAAAAATTATGAAGAAGATAAATAATATTCTACTTAATTTTTTTGGCATCCTAATAAACCAAGAAATTGGCTTAAAAAACGTTGGGATAATGGTGGAATAGGATTCCCTGATATTCAATTGCATGCTACTTCAACAATTGTAAAAGTTATAGCATTGTGGATAAATTAATCTTATGATTCAAAATGGAAACAAATACATCAAGAAATATTATTAGTAAATAATAAATATATCACAACCAGTCATAAACAAATACTCCCATAAAAGTGTTATCTGGTTATTAAAAGATTTTTGCGTAAATGGAATCACACCCTCTTCTCAAATTCCTTATTTAAATAACATTTCCTCTTTCCAAAAGTTCACACATTCTAACCATTGTATTATTAAAGACTTAATATTTTTTTGTCTTTACAACTGCAGATATAAATGACTGCTTAGAAACTCATAACTTCAATAAAATGCTAGTAATGAAACAACAAAATAACATAATTTACTGCCATCAATACTTAAATGGTACTGATATTTATACTGTTGAAAATTTAAGGAACAAATACAATCAATATTCTGAGAATTGGTTAATTTTAAAAATATTTAGAGACTTTGTGAACAAAGAGATAAATAAGATATTTAACCTAAATAAGAAATTATTCCCCACATTATTGCAATTCTTAATAAATATAAATAATAATGCAATGAAAACTGAATCATATTTGTCACAAATTTATAAAATTCTTAAGTTAGATATTTAGGCAATTCTTATTGGAACTATTTCTCAAAAATTAGTAATGAAGAATTCTCTGAAAAATATAAGAAAATAATATTAAATTCCACAGATAAAAACACATCTTCATTATACTGGAAAATTTTCACTTCAAAATATTCTTACACAGAGCTTTTGTCACTCCTAACAAAATTACAATTATGTATAACTCAAATAGAATTAAAAATTAAATGCTGGAGATGTGATTCTGAAATAATAGCTATCTAAGAGTCTTGCCATAAAATACATTTTAGAAGAAAATCTCAAACAATCGCAACCAATCGCAAAGATGAGGTTTCCCGTAGGTAGTGTAAAATATGAGATTTCCTGTAGGTAGTATAAAACCTAAGTTAATAAAGGTCATTATAAATATATAAACTTTAATATTTTCCAAAACATTTTATTATGAACACAAGTGTAACTATTAGGTTTGTTCAAGTCAGCAAATGTAAAAGCTATCAATTATTTAAATGCATTTTGTTTTTGTAAAAGTAGACATAAAAATAGTACATATTTATGAAAAAGTTTTCACTGTTATAAGGAATGCAGCAATAACAAGTGAAAGTCTGGTATTATAATTTAAGAAGCAGTTGTATTATTGTCTTTCAAACTGGAAAAAAATTTCTGGAAGTCTGAAAGGTCATTCAGATTCCAATACCATTTCTTTAAAATTTTCATTAAAATATTTCAGTCTACCATTAAGAGCCAGCCCTTTATAAACAGGGAGCAAAAAATGGCAACATATGTTAAGTAAAAGGAGAAATGGTCATTTGAAAAGGTTATAATATATTTAGGCATTAATTGTGGGCAATCTCAATAATATACCAACTACTACTACTACTGCTACTACTATTACTACCACTAATACTACTGCTACTACTAGTATTACTACTATTACTACTGCTATTACAAGTATACAACTATTACTACTACTACTGCTACTGCTAGTGCTGTTACTATTACTACTACTATTAACTATTACTCTAAGTAATACTACCATTACTGCTACCATTGCTACTGCTAATACTACAAGTACTATTACTACTACATCTACTACCATTACTAGTACTACAACTGCTACTACAAGTACTTCTGCTACAAATACTTCTACTACTGCTTTTGCTCTTCAGCTGTTTAAGCAAATATTTTTTACCTGTTATGATGCACTTTTAATACCAGAGTAAGTTCCCAGTTCACCTTTTCACACCTGAAATGCATTATTGTAAATATCTTTTTAGTTTATTATTTCAGTTTATAATTCCAAAATCTTTTCAGTATATTGATTTTCTGAAATATTTAATGTCTTCAATGTGTTGTCTTTGTATAAATGGCTGACCACATTTACTGAACATAATCACTGCTGTTATAAAAACTCTGAGTCATATTATTCCAGCATACCATAAGTAGTAAACTCTTATTTCCCTTTATTTTTTGTTCCACATTTCTTTCTTATATCCCTTACCATTTCCATAAATAGTTGAATGAGCCTACAGACAATTTCCCTTCTAGTTTTCTTTCCAAGCACTCTAGTCCCTGATGCCTTAAAACTAAAGTTTTGAGTATTAATAGCACAATCTGCTGTTCCCTCAGTTTGTGAGTGCATTTTTTTTCTCACACTGCATCTTACTGTGATTTCTAACACTGGTATGTTACCTAACATATACGCCTCCTATAATCCATTATAATCATCTTGGTTTTCATTCACTTTCAAATTATTTTTATCTTCAAAGATATATCTTCCTTCTTAGATAATTTAAACCACTAGGCCTAGCTAATTATATGTTTATCTATTATAAAATCACTGTGGTTAGTATTTTCAAAATCCCTTTCTCCAAGGCCACTATGTACTGTATGACTAATACATTTGGTGCAATTTAAAACTTGCACAACTCTACACAAATTGCCTCATATCTTCATGGTTGTTATAATATGGGAATGGGAATATTTAACATTTGGCTATCATCTTGCTTAAACTATAAAATGAAATTGCACAACTAATAGTTGGTGCTTTTACTTGAGTGGCAGTGGTAAAACTGAATTAATAAAAAGTAATAAAGGTTTAAAATAATTTTAGAGCTTTACAGCTTTTGACAACAGAGATTTGGTTAGACTATTTTCAGAAACTTTTTTTCTGATGTAGGAATGGCAGGATAATAATAAAAAGCTCACCTGCAAGCCTAGATCCTTTATACAACCACCTGAATTAAGGCATTTCAATTAGCCCTACAAATAATAATATATTGCCTTATTAATTTCCTCTTTTATCTAAATGTTCTCAACTTATACCTGCACCAAATGGTCAGCCAGAAAATTAAAATAAGGTAGAATTAGTCATGAGGCAGCTTGAGTAGTTTTTAGACTGCAATGATTTTTTCTATATCAGAATTTTGAAAAGACAACAATAGAACCAGTATTTTGAAAAGTCTTCTGGCCTAACCGAAATACAGTACTTTCATTAGGGGCAAGAGTGTATAATTCATTGAATACTGTTTTTAACCATACAGCACCCTCATTATTCTCACACTGGTGGAGTACTGACTAACAAGACTGTGATGTCCACTATCCTGTCTGATGCTCTATAATGGTTTTCTGTTGTGTTCATCAAACTGGTATATCTAAGTAGTGAGAGTAAGGGGTGAGGTTCTTAACTCTGCAATGACACATTTTTGAGTCTGATATTTCAAAATACCAAACAAAATGATTCTGCAATACAAGACCAGTGGCCAAGTTACCAAACCACAAAACTGAAAGTCAAAATCAATTAGCTAAGAGCTAGGGATCTTTGAAATTCTCTGGAACAGGTGGGGTATGAAAAGCCAGTTTACTTCATTGTATTTTTGGATGTTAGATGATCAACCCTCCCCCTGGACAGGGACATAATATACATCACATTTATAGTGAATGACTTTCTATCGATTTTCAGCAGGTGGATAAGCTAATAAAAGTATGGGAGGGATTTTTCTAACCAGATGATGGGTATCACATATTAACTAGTCTGTGGTATGCAACAATATCATGAAAATACTGTTGTTTTTCAGGGGAGGATGGCAGTGCTAGTGTAAATATTTTTTCATGCCTTCAGAACTTCAATATATTTTCTCTCAAGTTATTCCGAACTGCAAGACATGTGAACATTGCTTAGTTGATTGGTGACATATTTTTGTCAAAAAGAACTCAGGGCATAGGAGGGAAAGTGAAATAGATAAACTGTTATTGTAAATTGCAATAATGAAAGGGGATGATTTCAGAAAAGCAGATAAAGAGTTACTAGTTTTAATTATATTGGTCTATAAGAAATGTGTTACAAAGAGGTGAAAACAAGCTAATCTACAATACGAGAGATGATTTCCACAAAGGGAGTTGTCTGTCAATCAGAGAAATCCATAGAACACTTTTGTGCAAGGAAAAAGGTGAACTTTCAAATGGTCAACCTGAGAATGGTGGCTAGTAGTCCATTTAGGTAGAAGTGAGGCAACTTGAGGAGGTATTTGAATGTCTACAAACTTTCTTAAACCTATATAATTTTGTATTTAAAAGTTGAAAGTCTGAAGTTCTATTGTTGTTTTTGTAGTTTATTGAGGCACTGCACACTGTTTTTGTGAACTTGCTGTATATTAGTATTATTGTTTTTTTTTCATGTTGTTTTTATCAGACTTGATAAAGTCTGAAGCTGAAAAAAGGCTGAAAAGCAAATTACCAAAAAAATGTAAATCTAGAACATGCTACAAATAATTCATATTGATCCTATAAAACTCCATGTTTACATATACAGTAATGGCTTGCAGCTTTTCTGATGGGGCATACGGAATTGAATGGCATTCAGTAAAACAGCTAATAAGATCATATATCCAACACTAGCTAAAATATCAACAAGTAGGATAATCAAAGTCTACTGTCAAACATAGAATCCCAGAACATAACATGTATTTTTCATGCACATAGGTAGATATGCCTTACATACATGCCGAGAGTTTGCTACATCATACCATCCTCTACTTGACTCTTCTGACTCTATGGTCATGTGATATTGGAAATTAGTACAGAATGTGCACGCTTACACAATTTATTCATATGACCTAAGAATGAAAATATTTATGAAGCAGAGGTGTGATATGCACAATACCCCCCATAGGGAGCTGCAAGATGGTGTCCACTCTGCAAAAACAGGTTGCTAATATGTTGCATTTCTCTTTTATATTTAAAAGTATTAACATTCTTTTAAATAAAACATAAATGAATTTTTTACTTTTAAACAGCATTCTGTCGTACGCTGTGATGATTAACATTCTTTTAAATAAAACATAAATTAATTTTTTACTTTTAAACAGCATTCCGTTGTGCATTGTGATGCTTTCTGTATTTTCAATAATTCAAGTTCATCTTGTGTTTCAACATTACCCATCTGTGAATTTCAAGTTTTAAAAACTATGTAGACTATTTGTTATAACAGGTGTTGATGTTTTGCTGTTTTAATCATTTGGGACATTGGGCTTTAGATTTGGGAAATCTGGTAGTCCTGTATCACACAACCAAATATTACTCAGTGATCTACATTGCATTTGTGGGACTGTAATGCAATTAGAAGAAATTTAATCTGAAATATAAATAATACAGCTCCGCTATAAAAGCCATAGAATGGAGATGAGGTAAAACCATACTATTTTTAAGTATATTATGTTACATTTATTACAATATACTCAAGGAAACAGAAGCAGCACTGTTTATCAAAGATACTACTATGCCAAGTTTCCTCCTAATTCACTGAAACTGTAGACAAAAAATGACTTTTCTTTTCAAAGACTATATGTGTTTGAAATCAATCCAGCACAAAAGTTCCAGTTTTACAATCCATGCATAACACCACACCCCAGTACCAGGTCTGACAGCACCCTTATATCTCATTCACAATTTACCATACTTCAATTCCCCCTATTCCTTTGCATAGTCTGTTAGTATCCACTGGAGTCCAAAATATCCCTATTTGTATACACATGTATGTATACATATATATATATATATATATATATATATATATATATATATATATATATATGGATCTACCTTGTTTAATTGAATCTTCACTTCCCCAAATCTCTAATTGCTGAGACAACTTCATCGAAATTTAATCATCAAAGCTACAAATCACCACATTTTTCATAGGGGAAATTAACCACTTGGTCACCAGGGTGAACTTTGCCCTTTTTCCCAGTGTAGTGTGATCTCGGAGTTGGTGTAGTTAGATGGTGAATTATGGGGGACGCAGCTCCCAACATGGGGAGTGTGGTGAACGAAGCCCCCCCACTTGGGTAGGTTTAGTTTTTATCCATTTTCTTGTTTTGCCCTGGTGGCCAAGTGGTTTGTTTCCCTATGAAAAAGACCAGTGACTTCTAGCTTCAAAGATTACAGATTTTGATGAAGTCAGCTCAGCAATTAGAGATTTGGGTAAGTGAAAATTCAATTAAACAACATACACCCATATATATATATATATATATATATATATATATATATGTGTGTGTATATATTAAAAATGTATTCTTTAGTAGTAAGAAATTAAGGGAACATATTGTTTCATCAAAGAAAGTTTCATTCATAAAGCAAATGACAGATAAAGTGAATGACATTTTACTGATATTTTTTTCTTTTTTTTTCTTTTTGGAAAATCATTTGACTTCTGATTTATTTTTCTGTCTGTTAGGCTCATATAATCTATGGTTAAGCTCTGTTTTCCTGTTTTAGGTATCACAGTTCTACAAATGAGAAGCAGGAGAGAGTTTCACTGCAAGTGGCCTTTTCCCCTTTCTGTGGTTAGATGACTGTGGAGTTAAGGGCCATGTGGATTGCAGAATATTGACTTTTCTTCTACACCTGCCAGACTTAAAATGTATATTTTTGTAAAGCTCTCCCTGCTTCCAGTGATTTGGTTTCTTTTCTAATGGATTCATTGGTGGAGATTTTGATGCCATGACATGAATTAAAGAATGATACACCTCTTACTATTTCATCATTACATTTCATTTTATCTGTCTGTTATACCTTATAGATTCAGCTGTGGCAATGCTGTGTATAAAATGGATCCTGTCTTATCTGATGATATTCATTTCTCTTTATTTTTTCTCCTTCTCTGTCTTTATCTATTTGTCTCCCAGTTTCAGTCTCTCTGTCCCATTAGGTTTGGAATGGTCAGCTTTACCATCTTCTATGACTCAATGACTCCATGCATAAGTTCAGTACTATGATTTATTTTTAATCTGTATTTTAATTGTCTTAATACATTTTTCTTTTTGTCCTTTGTACATCCTTTACACTTACAACACCTCCATGCACCTGTGAAATTCCAAATTTCTCCTGATACCTTGTCTCCTACCCCAGGTATCATACAGTTCCTGACATTCTGGCACATTACAGACTTAGCTGTGCATTATTCCACAACTGGAAAACTTTGACAAATCTTTGTTGATTGTTTCATAAAAAGTTCACAGGCATATGTAGTAAAATAATGGACTACTGCACATGTGTGATAGCCATTCATTGAACATTGCTAAAGTGTTTGCTTTCTTAGCATATTTTCAGCTCAAAAGGCAAGCTCATTTTAGATTTATAATTGCATAGTTTGCCCTCCAAGTAACTCATTAACTCAAACATTCTGTAAAAACTGCATTATAAATGACGTTTGGGACAAACTAATTTGTCCTGGTCGCACTTTCAGGTAGTTAGGGTGGGGGGATAGCTTTAGGAGGATAATGTTTGAAGTGTTTTGTAGTTAGATTAAATTGCAGGGTTTGGGTTTAGTTGGTAAAGGGTTAAAGTGAAAGGGAGCTTAAGGTAAGTGATGTAGGAGAGGGGGACTTAGAGTAGTGTTAAGTGGTAGGGCTTAAAGAAAGTAAAAATCAAACCAAGCCAGCAGATCAGGGCAAGCTGTGTAATTTTATTAGCTTGTCTTAAAGCATAAAAAACAGATCAGTTTCAGCTCAATAAAGCCTCAGCCTTCTTCAGTGTTTAAAATAAAATGAGAACAGTAGTCCTTATCATACCTCTCAACTTCTTTTATTTATTTATTTATTTTACATTTGTTGACCGGGCTAGTCTAACTTGATATTTGTCCATTTTCAGTAGAGGCCCGGGGAGAAAAGCTCCAGCATGAACAGTAAACAAAGTTAACAACATATAACAAAGACATGTATGAAAACAGTACAGTGGTAGCATTGGTTAAAAGAAATAATATAGTAATATAATTATAGGATAGACATTATGCTAAAAGTTAAACTAAGTAAGACAAAAAATAATATAGTAATATAATTATAGGATAGACATTATGCTAAAAGTTAAACTAAGTAAAACAAAACAGGTATTGCACAACAGAGTAAAGTATTTATAATTTATCCTCTTACTATGAAAAAAAAAAGTAACAAGATTTAGAGGCCTAGGTTGGAGGCCTAAGTTAGGGGAGTGGGGAAAGGGGTATGAGTAGGAGGGGAAAAGATTTCAGTCTGGGTTAGCACAAGGACAAAGCCACTGAGTTTTAAGATGTTCTTTAATATGTTTTTTGAATAGAGAAGTAGAAGCTAGGTTAGATAGTTCAGGAGGGAGCTGATTCCAGTTTTTACCTATAGTGTTTGAGAACAGTGAGTCGCCAGCTTTGTTGTTAGATTTAATCAAGGAGACCAGGAGTTTATTAGCAGAACGTAGTGTAGCTAGATTTTTATAAGGTGAAATCAGATTAGTGAGGATAGGGGTATCATTGGGGTGGTATAGGATCTTTTGCGTGATAAGTAACTGTTGACAGAGTATGTGGTTATGCAATTCTAGCCATCCTAGTTGTTTGAGGTTAAGACAGTGGTGAGTTTTGAAGGGAGTACATGTAATGAATCTAGCTATGCTATTGTAACAGGTAGAAAGTTTGGTGATGTTGTTTTTCGATAGGTTAGTATATATAGCAGAGGCATAGAAAAGGGTAGAGATGAGGTGGGTCTGGGCAATGGTTTTCCTGGCTGGGGGGGTAAGGAAGGGGTTAATTCTATAGAGAGTACCAAGTTTTTTGTTAACAGAATTTATGGTGGCATTAATATGGTCATCATAATTAAGATGATTGTCAATTGTAACACCTAGTAGGCGGGTGGTAGTATCTGGGGTTATGTTGGTAGCATTGTTAGAGGTTATAGCGAAGAATGGTGTGGATGATTTATGAGTTGGAGTAAAGAGTAGTAGTTTTGTTTTTTTGGGATTAAGGAGGAGGCAATGTTGCATAAACCATTTTTCAACATTTTGGAAAACAGTTTGGGTGAGGGACTGGAGGGAGGCTACGTTCTTAGCAGTACAGATTAAGGTAGAGTCATCTGCATATTGAATGCAAGTGGCTTGAGGTATGTCCATGTGGAGGTCGTTAATAAATAAGGAAAAAAGAAGGGGACCTCAGATTGAGCCTTGCGGGACTCCAATATTTACTGGGAGTAATGAAGACAGATTGTTATCCCAAAGTACTGCTTGTTGTCTGTTTTGAAGATAACACCTAAACCATTGTAATGCTAGTGGATCAAGAGAATGGTACTTTAGTTTGTCTAGAAGTAAGTTATGGTTAACCATATCAAAGGCTTTTGACAGGTCTATAAATAGTGCAGAGGAAAAGGAGTTATTGTTACGATTTTTATTTATAGAGTCAGTGAAGGATAGAAGGGCAGTTGTTGTACTGTGGAATGGTCTGAAGCCATGTTAACAGTTGGCTAGTAAGTTATTTTGTAGTAGGTGGTTGAGTAGTTGTTTGTGAATATATTTTTCTATTATCTTAGCTAATGGGGAGAGTAAGGCAATAGGGTGAAAGTTAGAAAGCTCAATAGAAGATCCACCTTTATGTAGAGGGATTATGTGAGATACTTTCCATATGGTAGGGATTTTGCCTTCAGAGATAGTCCTGTTAATAAGTATAGATATGGGGTAGTCTATAGCATTTGCAGCAATTTGTAGGTATTCAGATGGGAGTCGGTCGGCAGATGGGGTGCAAGGTTTCAGTTTCTTAAGTAGCTTATGAATAAGAGATGTAGGAACAGGTTGTATATGAAAGGTATGAGATGAAGTTTTGGAGGTATTTGGTGGGGAAGCAGTAGATGGAGGTAAAGAATTGGCTAGGGTTTGAATGGCTTCTGTAAAATATTTATTAAAGGCATCAGGGATCTGGTTGGAATTATTGTGATTGAAGCCTAATGGGGCAGGAGTAGTCGAATGTCCTGGTTGAAGAAGTTTGTTTATCCCTGACCAGAATTTTTGTGGAGTTTGTTGACTGGTTTGTTGGAGGTGAAGATAAAAGTCTTTTTTGTCTCTAAGAGTATCTTTCTTGGTGGCATTTCTTAACTGTTTAAAGAGGAGGTGATCAGATGGACATTTGGTAGCTCTCCATTTAGCCCATATTTTGTTTCTAAGGATCATTTTTTGCTTAGTTTGTTTTGTTAGCCATGGGACAGATTTGGTTCTTATCCTAGTAGAGCGATAAGGTGTGTGATAGTCTAGGATTTGAAGAAAGTTAGTGTTGAAGTAGGTCACAGCCTCATCAAGTTCAAGATGGGTCAGTGGTGACCAGTCACATGCTTGCAATTCATTCAGGAAACTATCAGGATTAAAGAATTTTTTTGAGCGGGAAGTTTTGAGTTTATGAGTAGTTGGGATATGAAATCTTTGTCTAGTAATGTAATTAAGCATATGGCCACTAATATTATCAGGAAGGGTTCCTGGAGTATAATTGCTAGGGTGGTTATTAATAAGGATCCAGTCAAGAGTAGATTCTTTCCTGTTAGGTTTGTGGATTCTAGTCGGAGTGGTTATTAATTGAGAGAATCCATAGAGATTTATGTGGTTAGTAGGGTTCTGGGAAGTACAGGTTAACCAGTCTATGTTGAAGTCACCAAGTACAATGGTTTCCTGGGGTAGTTCGGTAGAGAGGAAATTAAGTAAGTTTTCAAGAGTATTAGTATTGTTTCCAGGGGGAAGATACATACAAATTAGGTAGATAGATTTGGTGTTGTTAATTTGGAGTTTAGTAGACAATATTTCAGATGTGGTGTCTAGTGATGGAAGCTCATTATAGAGGGTAACTTGGAGATTAGATTTATAGATAATGGCTATACCCCCGCCTTTTTTGGTTTTGCGGTCACATCTAAGTATGTTATAGCCAGGAGGGGTAATTTCCTGGTCTTGAGTAGAAGGTTTTAGCCAGGTTTCTGTAAGACATAGAATATCAAATGAGTGCAAGTCCAGGAGTGCATGCAGGTGGTGTATTTTTTTGTTAATACTTCTAATATTAAGGTGAGCTATCAGAAGGGAGTTAGGTGCTTTAGTTAATGAAGAAGGTTTAGGTAAAGGTAGATCATCATGGTTATTCTTATTGTTAGTATTGGGACCAGGGTTTGGATGAATATACCCGTGTAGGAGGAGGTAATGCTGGGGATAGTGTAGGAATTTAAGGATCTTGAGAGAGTTATTAAAATTATTTTGATTGTGCAGTATGTCATATGGGTTGTTCTGTGATATTTTGGTAGTATATAGTTAGTGGTACAGGTTATGTTACTATGGCTGAGGGTGTGGATAAAAGAAGAAGGTAAAGTTTGTTGGAGATGAAGGTTTTGTTCATGTAGAGTAAGATTTTCAAAGAAGGTGATTGAGTAAGGTATGGTCAGAGAGGCTATAGCAGTAGTTAAGAGTAGGATGTATGTGAAAATAGTTTTGTGTGTTGAAGACATGGTAGTGAGTAGATATCAGATGAGAGTAGCTTCTGTGAGTAGGTGAGGTAGAAAAAATAAATGAGGATGCTCCAAGCGATTAAGTAGGGTTTTGAAAAAAGAAAAGCAAAAGGAAATTAATGGAGGTTGAATAGGAGGTAGATACTGGAAGTAGTTAGTACAGAGTATGGTTAGGATAGGTAATGGAGTAGTTAAAATGAGAGGTAATTGGAACTAGGTGGTAATGAAAGAGTTAGGTGAGTGGCCTAGTGATGTGGTGTTTTGTGATAGGTTGAGAAAAATAAGGGGAGTGTTTAGTGAGGTATAAGTCTAGGGGAGTGGCCTAGTGATGAGGAGATTTGTGATAGGTTGAGAAAAATAAGGGGAGTGTTTAGTGAGGTATAAGTCTAGGATACCTGGGGGTGGGTGGGAATTGGGGGTGGGGTAGGGGAGCGGAGTGAGCCTGCAGGGAGAACAGAGCGGGGCAAACACAAGTAAGGTGAAAGCAGTGAGGGAAAAAAAACAATCAGTAAGGTAGTAGGCAAAAACAGGAGGCAGTAAGTGAAAAGGCAGATGTAGTTATACTGAGGATGTGGGGAATTAAAAGAGTGTGAAACTTGGGAGATTAAGGGGTAACCTAGGAGTAGTGGAGGTGGAGAAGGAGGGCTAGGTAGAGGGTTTATAGGACTATGGGAGGAGATATAGACAAGGTTTAAAAGGATTAAAGAAGAAGATAGTAAAGGAGAAGAGCACAACAAGCATAAATGTTTTAAAGTAAGAGGTAGGAAGAGAAACTAAGTGACTTTAGAGGTGGGTAAAGACTGCCATCTAGTGGTCAAAGTCTATAATTACCCAGGAAAGAGATTGCAGCAGTTGGAAGTAAATGGGAAAGGCAAGTAATGGAGAAGAGAGAGGTTGGAGGGCTATTACAATAAAGGTAGGGGTCTGCAGTATCGTAGAGACAGACAGTGGAGTACACCAGTAGTTAGACAGGGGGGTATGGCTGCTGGCAGATCTGGCAGATTATTAGAGCAAAAAATCTGGACAAAGCCTAAAATGATGGGGGGACAAATAGGGACAGATTTTAAATATTGCTCTTACACACTTAGAAAGTTGATAGGATAATAGGTTTTGCATTAGCATGAATTTTCTGAAGGCTGTGAGTCTTAAACTCAACTGTTTGTCATTATTTTATGACTCCAATCCTCGGCTATTTGACAGAAAGGGACAGATATTAGGGAGAGCACACCGAAAATATGAGGCAGAAATCTGGACATTCTGTGAAAACCTGTACAGTTGAGAGGTATGGTCCTTATTTATAATGAACATACAGATTGATGTTTAAACATGATTGGTTCCTACAAATGTTCATTCATTCCAGGTGCAAATAAAGCCCCCAACTTAATTATCCATTTCTTTTCTTTTGAATCCAAAAGGCTATGCCATCCGTCTTTATTAGCCCTATTGCCCATGATTTTGTTGATAACTGTAAATCTAAATGTAGCATTTGGATGTTTAATGGTATGTTTAAATAGTGCATTACTGGGTTTTTTGTTTCTGATACCACTAAAGTGTTCTGAAATACAGATCCTAAGGGGTCTGGACATTTGTGCAACATAAAAAGCATGTCAACTACAGGTAACCAAATAAATCAGCCAATCTGTCCCACAATTAGCAAAGAACTGAATCTGAAAAACATTGCCTGTGTTACTATTAGAAAACTCCTTAGTTTTATACAAAGCTTTACAGTCGGTACAGTGGCCGCAAGGTACACAACCTGAAAGTAGGTCACCAACCATGGTCCATTGTCCAGTAGCCCCTGTAGTTCGGTTGATGTGTTTGTAATGGCTCAGTTGGGACCTTATGTTTCTCCCCCTGCGAAATGAAAACAAACACCTGTCTTGCAGAATGATGGAAAAATAGTCATCTGCCCTTAGAATATTCCAGTGACTCTGGACAATGTTAAGTAGAGTTTCCGTGTTCCTGCCATAAGTAGTGACCAGACAGATCACAGATTGTTGTTTGGTCCCTTGTTCCTTATATCTTAGTGTATCTGACCTGTCTAGTGAAGAAACCTTGTTGCTAGCACTCAGGATGTAACCCATTTGGTACCATCTGTCCCTAAATCTGTCAATAAGGTCATCCCTATATTGTTCATAACTATCGGGCTTGGAACAAATCTGTCTCATTCTACGAAATTGGGACTTAGGTATGTTTCTACAGATGTGAGGTGGATGAAAGCTGGAGGCATGGAGAAGGGAATTATATTGGGGGTATTTCCTGTATACCTGTGTATCTAGGGTGTGATCCATATTCCTAGTAATCAGTACATCCAGAAAAATGATCCTGCAGGAGTGGTAGCTGACCATAAATTGAATACCCCATTTGTTTTCAATGAGATAACCTACGAATTCCTTCAGGTAATCCTCATCCGATCACCACACCATCCAGCAATCATCCAAATACCTCCTCCAAATGTCAATTTCAGTTATGTAAGTGTTATGGGAATTGTCATAGATAATGAACTCCTCGACATAAGCCATGAATAAATCTGCGTAAATGGGGGCAAAAGAAGCCCCCATGGCCGTCCCCTTGGTTTGCCAAAAGCATTGGTCATGATAAAAAAAGACATTCTTAGTATGTGTTCAGCAAGCCCGGTAATTAAAGTATTTGTACCTGGGGGATAAAGATCTGACTTGTTCAACCAGTATTCTAGGGCATCCAAGCCCACCCAATGCGGTATGTTTATATATAATGCTGACGCATCTAGGGTACAGAGTAACCAGCCAGGTTTTAATTGTGTATCACCTATGATCTGGAGAAACTCAGTGGTGTCACTTAGTCTGGAACGTACCCACTCGAGTAAGGGTTGTAATTTCAAAGTTAAATATTGTGATAGGAGTTCAGTGATAGAGCCCCTGTTTGAGACAATAGGTCTACCTGGTGGGTGATAAAGATCTTTATGTATCTTAGGGAGGAAGTAAATATATTGATTTGTTGGATCTGGGACCATTAATTGTTGTAAATCAAAGTCCAAGATAATACCCTCCTCCCTAGCCAGGGCCAAAAATTGATCAATTTCCTTCTTAAATTTGTTAGTAGGATCAGGGGGCATGTTCAAATAGTATTGTCCATCACTCAATTGTCTCATAGCCTCCTCGTTATATTTTTCCCAGTTTATGACAACCACTGCTCCCCCCTTGTCTGCTGATAGTATAACCAAGTCTTTATGGTTCACCAGTTCTTGTAAAGCTGTTTGTTCAGTCTTTGAGAGATTAATTGCTTTACACATATAATCCCTAGAACTATAATGCAGATCTTTCAAAACTGCAGTCTGGAACATAAGTACATTGGAGTGCTTCGGGGTGATAAACTTAGATTTATGATACCTGAACCTGTCTTCACTTGTCTGATTATCTAAATCCCTGTAAAACATTCTTAAATTCAGTAATCTGCAAAAAGCTGTAACACCCTGAGCTAGCCGATCTTCAGGAACAAAAAAAGCAGGAATAAAATTCAATCTCTTATTAAGAATCTTTATTTGTACATCAGACAATGTTACATTAAAAATATTCAAGACATTATTTTGCGTTACTATTTCTGAGTCATTAGTTCCAATAAACTGTCCATTTTTCCTGTTTGTGTTGTGTTTCCTACCCCCCTAACCTGCCTTGTCTAAAGGGATCGATTTTTTTGGATACTAGTGAGTCCCCGGGGTGCTGTGTATCGAGATCAGTTATGGATGATGACTCATCCCCTGAGGTCTCATAATTAGAACTGGAATTTTGAAAATTGTTTTTTGAGCCACGCAGTTGCCGTATGGGCAGGACATTTCCACAGATTGCATTATTCTTGTTCCTGTTCCTGCTGTTGGCCTGGGTATGCTGTGTATCGAGATCAAGGAGGATGTGACTTTTGGAGCTCCCACATTTCATTCTTTATTTTTCCATTCTACCCCATGGTGAATTTTTTTGATGCTCTTATATCCTTTTCATATGGACGCTGGATACGTTTCATGGTTGGTGAACATATTTTCTTTATGGTTATCTGACCTGTGTGTTTATTTACTGCGCAAGACCAGGTTGGTGTTTTTTTGCACTATCATTTCAAGCTGTTAAAGCTGACATTGGGACTCATGTTTCTCTTATTATTTGACTTTTTTTGAGATTCATTCAGTTTCGGTGATTTATTCAAGTGTTTGTGAACTTATATTTCATGTTTTCCATGCTTTCTACATTTTGGGGAAATACGCTTATTCATTTTGGACTCGCAGTGTGGGGAACAGCGGCCTACACATTATCTCACAAACGGCTGAGTTCATCGAACACGGATGGGTCTCTATGGGCTAAGACTTGATTTATATATTATTTTTGTGTTTTTCTAACTCTGCAATCCTTTTAGTAACAATCATTGGGGTGTTACTGCCCAATGTGGTTTAACTAACAAGCAAGTGTTTCAGTTGGATTATACATGTTGTTGGGCACTACCGAGGCGGATTTCAGACATACAACATTTGGAGCATTTAATCTTCAGCAAGTCTTATTCCAAGAATCATTAAGGGACACTTAGGGAAGCCCGCTCAAATTTTTCTGGGATTCACAGTGTGGGTTACAATGGCCCATACATTACTTTACAACGACCAAGGTTATCGGACTTGGTATGTGACTTTTTTGGGTCTCTGTGGTTCATGTTTTGATTACTTGGTGTGTTTTGCATTTTGTGTTTTATCTTTAACATATTGTGTGGAGCCGAGGTCCAGCTGTGTTTAACTGAAAAGTGATTGTATAAATATATGTGTTTTGGGCTATAACCAAGGCATATTCTATATATAAGAGGATTGTGAAGCACTCGTCTACAAGTAGGTTTTGCATCACGAATTACTGAAGGTCATTTCCTAAGTTTTAAATAGTTCTTTATGGTTCCTTTTTATATGGGAACTTACTGAATATCGTTTATTGGGACATTGTATTAAGCTTGTGTATGTGAATTACATTGGCATGATCATGTGCTAATAATAGGATTATGTATTTTTTGGTTTAACCAATAAGCAAGTGTTTTTGTTGGACTATATATGCTGTTGGGCTACCACCGAGGCGGATTTCAGACACACGACATTTTGGAGCACTTATTTTTTAGCAAGTCTGATTCCATGAATCACCAAGGGATACTTAGGGAAGTACGCTCATTCTTTGGACTCACAGTGTGGCTTACAACGGTGACGCATTACTTCACAAAGACCATGTTTATTGGACATGATATGTGACTTTTTGGGGTCTCTATGTTTCATGATTTGACTACTTGGTGTGTTTTGTAATTTCTGTATCATCTTGAACATATAGTGCAGGGCCGAGGTACAACTGTGTCAAACTGAAATAGTGATTGTATACTTATATGGGTTTAGTTGTGTTTTGGGCTATGACCAAGGCATATCATATATACAAGAATATTTTGAAACACTCGTCTAGGAGTAGGTTTTGCATCACAAATTACTGAGGGATATTCCCCATGTTTTAAAAAATCTTAAGGGTTCCTTTTATATGGGAATCACTGAATTTCATCTATTGGGATTTTGCATTTTGCTTGTGTATGTAAACTACATTGGCATGATTGCATGCTAATAATATGATTGTGTAATTTTGGCAAAATGTTTCTGAATTTATTAGCTGAATTGATGCATGGGGCCTAGTCCACTACATAACAGGGTTTCTATATACAGTACCATAACACCATAACGAGCAGCTGTTATGTGTATGTTTTACTAACGCTTCTTATCACTACCAGTAGGTTCAACAACCAGGTGGTTCGACTACACATTCAGAGGGATTATGAGCTTATACTTCTGGACCAGATTTTGATTTTTGAGACATACATGTTTTGTATTTTATTGTGTTGATTTCTTCAGGAATTAATATTTATAAGAGGACTCACTGGGTCCTTCCAATATTACCCTAAATCTTTTTGGCTTATCCTGACATCCTTGGGGAACATTGGTTTACTGCATATGGACTATCTATGTTTATTGTTTGTTGCTATTCAAATATATAGTCATTCCTAGTGTCTATTCATGTACATTAGGGCTGAGTCTAGTCAATATCAGGAGTTCATATTGGACTACTGGATACTTGTGTTAGTTAGGGGATTTTTTTGCCTGAGAATTAGGCACTCAGCTTCAGGTATTTTCCTGAATCCCAACTTCCACAGAATGGGTTGGATTTGGATCCCAAGGAAGAAATCAGTTTGGTTCATGCTTGCACCTAGTAGTGTGTTTTTCTTACCTTACAGTTTTTTGTGATCTGCGCATTCTCGAGTGATTGCCTTTGGGCCTGAATCAATATTGTTTGGGTAACAAGCAGTTTTGTCTTGGGTGTGAGTCCAATTTATTGATATCATACCAATCGGATTCCTTGTATTAACATATCAGGAACTATTACTTTATACCAAAGGGACGTAGCATTGCTATAGACCTATTGGATATATTTCTTGACTTGTGGATTCGTGAGGGGAGCAAGGGCTACTATTGTCCCTTTATTTGTGAATGGTGGTCCATTTACAGGACTAACAATTATACAACCAATTGTTTATACTTTGGTTCTCTATTGACTATGTATTTTGGTGACAAAGGGACGTAGCATTGCTCACTATATGTGGTTTCCAATAATAGTGTTGGGGGCCACTGAGCAAGGGCTATTATTTTTCCAATTTTTTACAATCATCATCTGGGTCTACCAGTTTATATGGTCAATACAAAGCTTCTTTGCCATTGGTCTATCTTGTGGAATTCTGTTTGGGACCATTCCCAATTGGGCTACACCTAGGACAAACTGCTTTTGGTTATATATTGCGTGTTTTTCTCTTTTATACGGGTCAGTCAAGTTAAGACCACACCGGAAGGCACATATTTCACGTTTTATATTTATATATTATTCTGTATACTATTTGCAAACTTAAATATAGAACTAACTAAAATCTTTAAAGGCTTGTCTGCCAATAAGGATGACTTGGGTATTTTTGGTTTGGGCTCGGATGCCCATACAACTCAGGGATCCCTCCCCATTACACCAGAAACCACCTGTGAAGCTCATTTTCAAAGTCTAACTAAATATATGAAATCTTTAAGAACCAACATTTGGCATGCCAAACTCTTTAAGGCATATTTAGCGAAGACTATGGCCCCTTAGGGTTTGAGAGTTTGCCTCCAACGTTTGGTGGCTAGAATTGATGGGGAACTCACAGAACAATGGGCCTTAGCACAACAACAGGCATCCATGGGCTTTGTTAAAGTATTATTAGAATATTATGATAGGGTTATTGAATCCGACATGGTTGAAATAACTGTGTTATGTGAAAGCACCAAAAAAATTGAGGGTTTATCAGCTTTTCAAGCCTATCTCCAGAAATTAAGTAAGGATTTACAACCTTGAACAATATTTGAAAGCCAAAAAGATTAGGAAATTTCAAAGGGACCTGGCAGATTACGAGAAGGGGATTCAATTCTCTGGAAATAACAAACAGGTCAGGTTCAATGAGCCTACTAGAAAAGTAGGCAAATGAAAAAAACCCAGGTCTATCTTAAAAAGAACATCAAATTCCAGTTCTAATTATGAGACCTCAGGGGATGAATCATCAGTCATAACTGATCTCGATACACAGCAACACGGAGACTCACCAGTATCCAAAAAATTGACCCCTTTAGATGAAGGCAGCTTGGGGGGGTAGGAAACACAACACAAACAGGAAACATGGACAGTTTATTGGAACTAATGACTCAGAAATAGTAACTCAAAATAATGTCTTGAATATTTCTACTGTAACATTGTCTGATGTACAAATAAAGATTCTTAATAAGAGATTGAATTTTATTCCTGTTTTTTTTTGTTCCTGAAGATCGGCTAGCTCAGGGTGTTACAGCTTTTTGCAGATTACTGAATTTAAGAATGTTTTACAGGGATTCAGATAATCAGACAAGTGAAGACAGGTTCAGGTATCATAAATCTAAGTTTATCCCCCCGAAGCACTCCAATGTACTTATGTTCCAGACTGCAGTTTTGAAAGATCTGCATTATAGTTCTAGGGATTATATGTGTAAAGCAAATAATCTCTCAAAGACTGAACAAACAGCTTTACAAGAACTGGTGAACCATAAAGACTTGGTTATACTATCAGCAGACAAGGGGAGAGCAGTGGTTGTCATAAACTGGGAAAAATATAACGAGGAGGCTATGAGACAATTGAGTGATGGACGATACTATATGAACATGCCCCTTGATCCTACTTACAAATTTAAGAAGGAAATTGGTCAATTTTTGGCCCTGGCTAGGGAGGAGGGTATTATCTCGGACTTTGATTTACAACAATTAATGGTCCCAGATCCAACAAATCAATATATTTACTTCCTCCCTAAGATACATAAAGATCTTCATCACCCACCAGGTAGACCTATTGTCTCGGGGAGGGGCTCTATCACCGAAACCCTATCACAATATTTAACTTTGAAATTACAACCCTTACTCGAGTGGGTACATTCCAGACTAAGTGACACCACTGAGTTTCTCCAGATCATAGGTGATACACAATTAAAACCTGGCTGGTTACTCTGTACCCTAGATGCATCAGCATTATATATAAACATACCGCACTGGGTGGGCTTGGATGCCCTAGAATACTGGTTGAACAAGTCAGATCTTTATCCCCCGGTACAAATACTTTAATTATTGGGCTTGCTGAACACATACTAACTAAGAATGTATTTTTTTATCGTGACCAATGCTTTTGGCAAACTAAGGGGATGGCCATCGGGGCTTCTTTTGCCCCCATTTACACAGATTTATTCATGGCTTATGTCGAGGAGTTCATTATCTATGACAATTCCCATAACACTTACATAACTGAAATTGACATTTGGAGGAGGTATTTGGATGATTGCTGGATGGTGTGGAGATTGGATGAGGATTGCCTGAAGGAATTCATAGGTTATCTCAATGAAAACAAATGGGGTATTCAGTTTATGGTCAGCTACCACTCCTGCGGGATCATTTTTCTGGATGTACTGATTACTAGGAATACGGATCACACCCTAGATACACAGGTATACAGGAAATACCCCCAATATAATTCCCTTCTCCATGCCACCAGCTTTCATCCACCTCACATCTGTAGAAACATACCTAAGTCCCAATTTCTTAGAATGAGACAGATTTGTTCCAAGCCCAATAGTTATGTACAATATAGGGATAACCTTACTGACAGATTCAGGGACAGAGGGTACCAAATGGGTTATGTCCTGACAGCTAGCAACAAGGTTTCTTCACTAGACAGGTCAGACACACTAAGATATAAAGAACAAGGGACCAAACAACAATCTGTGATCCGTCTGGTCACTACTTACGGCAGGAACATTGAAACTCTACTTAACATTGTCCAGAGTCACTGGAATATTCTAAGGGCAGATGACTATTTTTCCACCATTCTGCAAGATAGGTGTTTGTTTTCATTTCCCAGGGGGAGAAACATAGGTTCCCAATTGAGCCATTACAAATACATCAACCAAACTACAGGGTCTACTGGACAACAGACCATGGTTGGTGACCTACTTTCAGGTTGTGTACCTTGCGGCCACTGTACCCACTGTAAAGCTTTGAATAAAACTAAGGAGTTTTCTAGTAGTAACACAGGCAATGTTTTTCAGATTCAGTTCTTTGCTAATTGTGGGACAGATTGGCTGATTTATTTGGTTCCCTGTAATTGCCATGCTTTTTATGTTGGACAAACGTCCAGACCCCTTAGGATCCATATTTCAAAACACTTTAGTGGTATCAGAAACAAAAAAAACAGTAATACACTTTTTAAAC
Source organism: Protopterus annectens (assembly GCF_019279795.1). NCBI lineage: Eukaryota > Metazoa > Chordata > Ceratodontiformes > Protopteridae > Protopterus > Protopterus annectens. Next base: position 1,342,302,459 of record NC_056739.1, on the reverse strand, counting down.
ACACCATTAAACATCCAGATGCTACATTTAGATTTACAGTTATCGACAAAATCATGGGAAATAGGGCTAATAAAGCTGGATGGCATAGACTTTTGGATTCAAAAGAAAAGAAATGGATAATTAAGTTGGGGGCTTTATTTGCACCTGGAATGAATAAACATTTGTAGGAACCAATCATGTTTAAACATCAATCGGTATGTTCATTATAAATAAGGACTACTGTTCTCATTTTATTTTAAACACTGAAGAAGGCTGAGGATTTATTGTGCGAGCCGAAACCAGTCTGTTTTTTATGCTTTAAGACAAGCTAATAAAATTACACAGCTTGCCCTGATATGCTGGCTTGGTTTGATTTTTGCATTTTGCATTTCGGTTCTGGTTTTTGAGCGGAGGAGTTGCCGTACGGGCAGGACATTTCCACAGCTTGCATTACTTAAGGGAAGTAGGCACATTTTGGTGTGAGTTGGTGCTGGTGTTGCAGCTAACCCACGTCCAGATGACCTTGTAAGTATCGCAGAGTCAGGTAGGCCTTGGATGGCATGTGTGCTGAGGGAATCTGAGGTTAAGGCTGCATACGTATGTATTTTTTTTCCTGCTGGGGTTGATACTGGGAGTGTGGGGAGCGAAGCTGGTTATGAAGGATAAGATAGGGAGCCCTTGGATGGGGCACAAGTTTGCTAGCTTGGAGGAGCCATTAGTTGTGAGTGTGTGGTGCATGGCAGTGCTGGAGTGTGATGCTTGCTTACCTGGTGGTATGTGTGACAGTTTGGCTTCTTGGTTCCCCGGTCATCTGGTGGTGCGTGGGTGGTGCTGAGGCTGGTCGTTGGTGGTCCAGTGGTGCTGCGATGGCTTGTCTTGCCCAGTTACAACTCTGCTAATCTGAAGGGGGACAGTTGGGCTCTGCGGTGGTTCGAGCCTGATGATCAGTGGCCTCTTGGATGCTCTGGTGGTTGTGGTTGGCAGTTATGTCGAGTTGCCTAGAAGTAGAGCCATCAATGGTGGTGTGGTAGTTGGGGCTGCTATTTTTCATGCCCTGGTGGGTTTGTGGGGCTGTGTTGGTCCATGTCATGGTGATTCTTTTTAGTTAATGGCTTCCATTGCCTTTGTCCATGCACATTGGGGGCAACGGCCATTGCGCGCTGTCGGAATGCTTTCCCATTATACTGGGAGAGGGAACAGGAGGTCAACCTATGGAAGGTAATGAAAAAAAAGAAAAATAAAGAATAAAATAAAAATAATAATGTGATAATCGGGCTACAATAAGGGTAAGAGGCACTTGTAGGGGAGCGGTGGTGACAGCAGAGGGCTAAGTGTTAGATTGTTATGGCTAGGATGGAGGGCATACCTCTCACTGTACATATTTTACAGAATGTCTGGATTTTGTCTCATAGTTCAGTGTCCTCTGAAAGCTGTACCTTGCTGCAAGTAGCTGTGGATTGAAGTTAAATGATGACAAACAGTAGAGTTAGGATTCCTCATCCTTCATGCAGCTATACTAATGCAAAGCCGCTTATCCGGTGGGTGGGGCAATCAGTTTTCCGATGTGGTAAGAGCAATATTTAGAATCTGTCCGGAGTGGTCCTCCCATCATTTTAGGCTTTGTTCGAGTTCTGGCTCACAGAGGTTGAGAGGTGAGTCTGAGGTGCGAGACTTACATGGCCTAGTTTTTGGAGGCATTATGGTAGTGAAGGGGGTGGCAGCAGCAGAAAAGGTATAATGGTACATTACTCTGATTACAGGGTACAGGGTCTGGGGTTCAATACTTAGCAGGGTGGATTTGTTCCAAGGGATTTCAACACTCACTACAGATTGCTGTTGATGGTAGATATTGATAGTATGAACAGGTTTTGTTTTGTTTTTCCCACATGCTAAAGGGTAGAGAAGGAATAGAGGGCAATGTGGCTCAGGGATTTAGGGGCGGGATAGGTGGGCTAGGGTATTTTGGGCCAAGGAGTGGTATTACTGTGTGTCTTGTTTTCTCTTTTTATAGATGGCTAACTTACCAGGACTACGTCAGCGGTGGCAAGCTATTATGGCCCAGGCTAAAGAATTATTTCAGGATGTGTCAGTGTCCAAGGTGGTAAATGAGCAGGAGCAGGCACCAGGGCAGAAGAGGTGATGTTCCACATTGAGAACTCCAGCCCAGGGGAAAAGACAGAGGACAGCAAAACAGGTGTTCGCAGTGGAGGCATTGGCACCCAACTCATCTCAGCACGAAGGTTCAAGTAATGGTTTTGTCTCATCAGTTCTGGTTGGGGAAGTGAGCAGTGAGGATCTTGGGGGGAGTGGAGATGAAGGGGAACTCTTAGGTGGGGATCTCGAGAGAGGATGGCATGCAATAGAGGGTATACAGGGGGGGTCAACGGAGGTATCCAGGTAAGCTGGAGGGGATGAAACTGGGGTTAGTGTAAGGTCAGGGGATAGTTCGGTGTTAGGCTAGGATATAGGCCATGAATTTGGGCTGTGACCAGGGGATTGGTTAACCACCCAAGTCTTGGGACAAGAGGTAGCAGGTGTCTTTTTGACTCCACATATTCCAGGGTCAGTGAAAGAAAAAATTTGGAAAGGGAAATATGTTGATGTATTTGAGTTGATCAATGTGGAAGGGGTGCAGCAGTTAGTGGAGGTGGAGTCAGCTAATAGCAAGGACTTGTTGGCGGCATTAGCGGCTTTGGGGAGGAAAAGGGTAGGTAAAATTCACCCTATGACATGGGATAATTGGGTGGTAGGCTTTATTTACTATATGGCTGTGCAGCTGGAGAAAGACAGGTCATTGGCCCTGCCACGTCTGGGTTATTTCCTTACCATTCAGGAGGTGCAATGGTTAAGGCCAGGGAATGCATGGCTCGGGTACAATCATCATTTCTGCAAATGGAAGGCTGTGGACCATTCGCTATGAAGGGAGGTGCATCATCCAGATATATGGTTAGCCATGATGATGGAGAGTTATGGTGGCTTTAGCAGAAGGGTAAGTGGGGGAGATGGAGTGGATGTGTGTTGGTCTTGCAATAGTGGCTTTTGTTCTTGGGTAGGATGCAAATTTGCGCACGCTTTCTCACAATGTGGATGGAGTCATTCAGCCATTTTTTGTGGTTGCCACAATTTGTCTGCATTGAATTTGAATGTTATGGCTCGGGAGGGTGGGTTTCTCCATCCAAGGGTTTCAAGCCGCACGTTGTAGGGGTAATTTTCATGGGTCCCAGGGAGGTGGATTCTTTAGAGGGAATAGGGGAAGGGGCGCCTTTTCCCATTAAGGTGGAGGTCCTGCAGGGCATGCTCTGGTGGTTTCCTGGCCTTGCGATTAAGAGTGAGATATTACAAGGGTTTCAGCGGGGGTTTCCTATTAAGTCTAGTGTGGGGGGAAGTGGGGGAGTTGTAAGAACCTGTGGTCAGTGCAAGGTAAGGAGGACATATTGGAGGGTTTGGTGGAGAAGGAGCAGCAGGCAGGGAGGTTATTGGGTCCTTTCGACAGTCTTCCCTTCTGTTGTTACATGGTGTCTCCCTTGGGGTTAGTGCCGAAGAAATGAGCTGGGGAATTTAGACTGATACATCACTTGTCTCATATGGCAGGAGGTTCAGTTAATGATTTTATTGCAAAAGAGGAGATCAGGGTGCATTATGCCTCCTTAGATGATGACGTCAAAGTGATTAGGGAAATTCGGGAACCGTTGCTGGTAAAAGTTGACATTGAGTCTGCCTTTCAGTTGCTGCCTATCAGGCCGAAAGATTGGCCATTGCTGGGGATGATGGTAGGGGACAGGTACTATTTTGACAAAACCATGCCTATGGGTTGTTCAGTGACATGTGCAACGTTTGAGAAGTTTAGTACGGTATTACACTGGGTATGGCAGCAGAGGGTCGGTACGCAGAAGGCAGTTCACTATTTAGATTATTTTCTAATAGTGAGTGAAGGACGGGCAGGGGCTCAGGAAGGAGTAAACATCATTGGATTAGGGTGACCAAGTTGGTGCAGGAGGATTTGTTGTTATGGGTTTGTTTTTTGTGACATTTTAATGGAATTTCCTTTTGGCAGTCAGACTAGGTGGGGCAGGAGGAACTTCAGATATTTACAGACGCATCTGGGGGCATTGGTATGGGGGCCTACTTTGGAGGATGGTGGTTTGCGGCTAAATGGCCTCAAGCCTGGAAAGAAGAATGGAGGCATGATATGGCCTTTCTAGAGTTGATACCTATATGGGTAGCTTCTATAGTGTGGAAGGATCATTTACGGTGCGGGCGAGTAGTTTTTCATTCTGACAATATGGTTGTAGTGAGGGTTTTGCAAAAGAAGATGGCTAAGCTGGAATTGTTATTGTTGGTATTATGTAAACTGGTTTTGCAGAGTCTGCTAATCAACTTTTTGTTTACAGCACTGCATGTGCCTGGTGTAAAGAATGATATTGCTGATAGCTTGTCCCAATTTCAGTTTTGCAGGTTTCAGCTGTTGGCTCCAGGGGCAGAGGAAGTACCGGAAATCTTGCCAGAAGAGGTGTGGAACCTTGGGTTGAGGTAGCCAGGAGGTTGGTGCATCATTATTGGGCTCCCTCTACAAGGAAGGCTTATGGTGGAGCACTTTGTGATTTTGATCAGTTGGTTCTACAGTTGCCAGAAGAGGAAGGGGTATGGTCAGAGGAATTGTTGCGTTACTTAGCCAGAGCTTGGGGACTAGGTAAGGCATTGCAGACTGTCAGGGTGGATTTGGTTGCTATTAGTATTTTCGCTAGGTATCTGGATTGCAGGATGTTACAAAGTCATGGACTGTAGGACGATTGTTGAAGGGGTGGGGGAGAGTGTTTGGGGAATGGGGGGATATGCATTGGCCATTGATGAGGGCAGTATTGAAAGTTTTGTTGAAGGGGTTAGCGTTATTACAAGGTGGGTCTTTGGATTATTTTATGTGGGGCACATTGTGTGTATGGTTATATTTTGCTGCTTTCCATGTTTCGGAGTTATTAGGTTTGTTATGTTGGAAGGACGTAATCATAGGTGATGGGGAGGTTACTATTGGTTTACGGAAGAGAAAGACAGATCAACTGGGTAAAGGTTCACTGGTGGTGCTTAAGCCTGATGGGAATTTTAGCCTTTGTCCAATAAGATGGGCCAAGGAATTCAGGAGGAGACAGATGGTGAGTTTATCTGAGTTGATTTTTTGCTCGGTGGATGGGAAGGTTGTGACAATTAGTAGGTTCATGCAATTAATTAGGAGGACTTTCCATTGCATGGGATTTCCAGTGGATAGATTTGCAGCTCTCTTCTTTCGAATTGGCAGGGCTACAGCTTTAGCTAGAGAGAGTAGTTCCATTGAAGTTATTAAGAGAGTGGGGAGGTGGTCTTCAAATGCATTTTTATCATGTATCAGATAAAAGTTGTTGGTTTGATTAATGATTTCTTTTTCTTATTTCTTTTCTAGGAAAGGACATTGTCATCCTGGGGCATTTGTATATCCACTGGGCAGGGAATCTTGTATTGGTTAGGGAGAATGGTGAAATTTGGGTTTGTTCCAGTTAGGATGGTCATTCACTTGGCATGGTGTGAGGGGTCTGAGATGGGATAGGTTGATGCATGAGTTTGAGCAAGTAAAATTGAGGATGGGGTGTCCTAGGATATTAGTGATTCATTTGGGAGACAATGATCTTGGAATTCATACTAAGAAGTGATTAGTAGATATTATTCTACAGGATTTGTTGAGGTTGCAGACATTGTACCCAGGTATGGATATTGTTTGGTCAGAGTTGGTTCCTCGTTTGTGTTGGAGGAACACTTATAGTTATAAGGCTATTGAAAGGATCAGGAGGTTTATTAATCAGAGATTGGCTAGGCATTTAAGAATTCTGGGGATGCATACTATTGAACATAGAGATGTTTTGGATGGGGATGTTGTTTGGTATCGAGCAGATGGGGTGCATTTGAATGAGGTGGGGTTGGATTTGTTTAACCTTCACTTGAAGCTGCTGGATGCTACTTGAATAAAGGAGAATTCATTGGTTAATGGTTGGTTTGACATGAGGTGAGCATTTAAGGTTGGTGGATGAGTAGGTACGCTGCCCTGGTGGAGAAGGTATCAGGGTGAGTAGGTACATTGCCCTGAGGTATGAATCATCCAGGGTGAGTAGGTACACTGCTGAGATCATTATTGATGAAGATAATTATTTCTGTTGTGAATAAAGTTTATTATTCAATAATATACAATAAAGGTTGTCAAATGGCTTTATGTGTTTGGTGTGATTTATTAAGGGGGGGGGGCAGGACAAATTAAGTTTGGGACAAACTAATTTGTCCTGGTCCCACTTTCAGGTAGTTAGGGTGGGGGGATAGCTTTAGGAGGACAGTGTTTGGAGTGTTTGGTAGTTAGATTAGATTGCAGGATTTGGGTTTAGTTGGTAAAGGGTTAAAGAGAAGGGAGCTTAAGGGAAGTGATATAGGGGACTGAGGGACTTAGTGTAGTGTTAAGTGGTAGCGCTTAAGGGAAGTAGGCATATTTTTGCATGAGTTGGTTCCCTCCCACCCTCCCCCTTTGATTTGGGGTGGATTTTGGGAGTTTACGGTGGAGAACAGGGACAGGATTGTCCTCTTCTCTTCCCACTCTAAGGAAGGTAGTCATGCATTGCATGGGGGAGTGAGTGAGTGAGCTGCTGGATGCTACTTGAATAAAGGAGAATTCACTGGTTAATGGTTTGTTTGGCATGAGGTGAGCAGGTACGCTGCCTATTTAAGGTTGGTGGGTGAGTAAGTGTGCTGCCTTGGTGGAGAAGGTATCAGGGTGAGTAGGTACGGTGCCCTGAGGTATGAATCATCCAGGGTGGGTAGGTACACTGCCCTGAGATTGTTATTGATAAAGATAATTGTTATTTCTGTTGTGAATAAAGATTATTATTCAATAATATACAATAAAGGTCATCGAATGGCTTTATGTGTTTGGTGTGATTTATTAAAGGGGGGCCGGGACTAAGTAAATTTTTCATTGTTTTCTTGAATTAGCTCTACCTAGGAGTATAAAATCTAGATGCTCACATCCCTTATATCCCACAATTCACACACACACAATCACATTTAAATTTGTTAACTTATGTTCATAACACGCTATTTATAATCTCTAACAAATCAATGTTTTTTTTCAACTTTGGATAGTTATCGATGTCTTAATGCAGGGTTTGTCATGTGCTGCTAGTATGAAAAATAAACCACTAATCACTGGATTCATCCATGATCAAGCTGTTGTCTGACAATCTTCATTTTCTTGAAGCTGCTGTGTACCAGTACAAGAAAGGGACAGATAATCCTTACAGATTAGGCTTGTTTTTATAATATGCCATACATAATCATAATTCCATAAAACATTTTCTGATAAAAATATAGCAGGCTCAGACATTAGATATGACTTCTAATAAAACACAGCAGGTATTTGCTGTATTACTGCCATCATATTTCCCAACCAGAACAAAATCTAAAATTGTTTTTATTATCTCTGTCTGAAAGCAGGATATAATTAGTAAAAAAATCCACACTGTAATTTACCAAATTTTTCAAGATGAATAAAAGAAAAGTCAACTAAAAATGTTTGCTTTAATAACTAAATGATTACATGTTGAGCCATATGACACAATGTAATTGCTTTAATAGTAGATAAAGACTGTAATTTGTTTTCTGTATGCTTTCATTTGATAACCACATTAATGTTTTTATATAACATTCTCCTGGCTAACAATGCACAAAATGGATCATACATGCTCTATTTCAGCAACTACAGTTGTCATTTACTTCAGATATAGAGGAATAAATAAGGAAGAAATCACTTAACACTGTGAGTTAAACACATTACTTAAAATTGTTAAGGTGTTTAAAGTGGTTTTTTTTTGTCTGAAAGGCAGTGCAGTAATTTATTTAAGAGACATTCCCAAAGCAGCAGAACGCTGAGTACAGGAAAACTGCAAGCTTCCTGTATTAACGTTCCAAGATTCACTGTTTCCCATTTATCCATTCTGCGTATATACATCCATTACCTCTCCTACTGGTAAATAACTACTGATAACATCTCAAAAATATCCAATATTTCATTATTAAATTATCTTTTTTAGGGTGGTGCAATGATTTTTTCTTTCTAGTGTAGCATTTATGTTCAAAATGTGTTAAATAATTGATGCTTGCATACATGTCAACCGTCCAGATTTTTGCAGCATGTCCAGATTCTTGCTTGATATTTCTGGTCTGTTCCTCATAAAATATGTGGTTTTCTCTCAAATCACTGAAGATTGACATCACTAAATAATGACATATATATTTGAATTTCAGGCTTCATATCCGTCAAAAATGCATACTAACACAAATCCTGTTATTCTAGCAACTTTCTAAGTTTATAAGAACAACATTTAATATATGCCCTTATTTTTTACTTCATCTCCATTATTTCAGAGTTTGTCCAGACTTTTTGTACTAAGCGTTTGACAGGTATGGATGCGTATCAAACAGGAATTCATATAAAAAGCATATTGTCATTTTCTCTAAGCAAAGTATGCCAAAACACGTGAAAGATCATATTTGCCAAGCAAATAAGAATGTAATTTTATAAGTCTCAAGTTAGCTTCATTTTGGAACTTCTCAAATAACAAGAATGGTATTTTCTAGAGGAAAATGTATTTAATTCTAAAAATAAAACAGGCATAGGGCTTAATATTACAATGGAATATAGTAGAACATGTCTGCATGTTACTGAAAAATGCCATTCCTCATTATCTTTAAATATATCTTTTGTATGAGGAATCTGAACATTTTAACAATAAATTTCATATAATATGAAACTGAAGATATAGTGATCAATGGAGAATGCACCAGAAAGTATAGGTACTTAAGCAACACTGACATGACTGAAATGATTGTGTTTGTATGTTGCTGCCATGACTGTACTATTTATAGGAAAATCATTAATTCCATACTTCAGTCTGAAACTAAAATGCTAATGTCATGCCTGACTGCACTGAACAATAAAATGTTCACATAGGGATTATAATTATGCAATTTAATGCACACCAATTACATATTCTTAAAACAAATGCAGTGGTATAGTTACATAATAAGGTAAGATTAAGGAAATTGCAAGGAGAATAATTATGGGCTTATTGTGGGTAAGTTTGGCAAAGCATCAATACCTTGAAAGCTCTGATGTGTAGTAATGGAGTTGTTATTAAGTAAATGCAATATTATTGGCACAGCATGCTTTATTTTAACAGTACAGTCTGATTCTCATATATTTGCATTATTCCTGTTGTATATTTTATTGGAATATGGACTGAAATAAACTATTTTCTAAGTTATAACAATCATCCTTTGAACTAGTATGAACACACACACACACACACACACACACACACACACACACACACACACACACACACATTTTCAAAATGTATCTCTTAAATGGATCTACTTAAACTTATAGAACCATCAACAACAGAAAGCCTTAAAGCTATATTAGCATCTTAAAGCTTACTGGTTTATAGAATTAAAAAGAAAATTATTGAAGCATGTATACGCATCACTAAACTGCTATAACCTAATATTAGCTTAAAACATAGTACCACTGTTAACAGACATTGCCCCCCCCCTCCAAAAAAAATATAAAACTTCTAGACTATTAAAAATCTTTAATTGATAATGCCATAGGAATTTGCATTTAATGAGGTTACTGTGTACTTTCCTATAATTATTTTTATAATTTACTACTAGACTCAGTCCAGGATAGCCATTCTGATTTTCACAATTCACTGTTAATAAGTCCCACTCATGGCTGGTTACCTAGACTGTGCCAAGTCCTTAAACATCTTTTACTTTCTAAGTAGACTTTTGCTGTAGGCTGTTAGCTGGTGTTATTTGCCTTATTACTGTCTTCTCTATCAGTTTACTATGGGATATTATTATGATGGACTATTACTGAGCTGCCAGCAAACGTCATCTGGTAATCCTGTCTTTAACTCCATGAGTCGTCATGTGCCTACTAATGCCTGCAATATGATTCTTTTCAAGTCACTTAATCAAACTGTGCTCCCAGGTCATATGCCTTGTGGGTTTCCACAGTTAATAAATAAACACAATAAAATAAGGCCTTTACAGTCCAGGATCTTACCTGTGCAAAACTCACAGAGCATCCTTACTATCCAGTAACAACTAGTCTGCTTGAAAGTTTATCAGGTATAGTGTTCCAGAAGATGCAGACATTCCAAATCTGTCTAGATTACCAAACCTTTTACTATATGCCTATTCAAAACAAAGCTGTTTGAGTTATTAGAAAATGTGACTAAGGAATTGAACTCCACATTCTTTCTACTACTGTGTATTTACATGACCTAAACTGTGGCCAGGCTTTTTGTATAATTAATGCCTTCAGTGACATTTGTTGGTTTGCCAGATCTATGAAATGTTTTCATCTGTATATAGGTGATACACTTAAGACCTGATACATCCTCACCATATCTGAATTTCATCAATTTAGTAATGATACAATTCTGACTATAATCTACTGAAAATAAAACAAATATTAGTACTGTTAATATTATCCCTATTTTTATTTTATTTACTAATTGCTGTTTATTAACCAGGTAGGGGTTCTGATCCACTTACCATCTCATTACCAGCAATGATATTTACAGTACATATTAGAAAAGCTATAATTAAATCAAAGTAATACATAAAGTATCAGTATTATATAAATGGCTCTGTAGGTCCCACTGTTTATCCAAGATTTCAGTAATGTAGTAGTAATTAATGCAGTTGGTTTAAAAGATAGTGAACATGTTTCATGCATAAGTTACTAACTATGTAGTTCGTGGAGTGTGGTGATTATGCTCTGATATCGGAAAAATACAAATCAGTTAAGCTCTACTGAAGCTTGAGACCCAACCTTAATGAATGTTAAGTACCACCTGTTTAACTTGTTAAGGTCAGATCTCATGTTCAGGAGTCAAATTTGCCAGTACTGGCCAGCAAAGATGTGGCAGAATAAAAACAAAAAATATATATCTTTAGAGCTGATAATATGGGAGCTGCAATGGCATATCACTTTGAAACAATACAAAATCCAATCCAAAACTCCGAAACACCAACGATGTTTAATGAAAAATGAATAGCAAAGCAAGAAAAAAAAGGAAAGTTTTCAGTACAAAACTTACCCTTTCTCAGTGCATCACAGTAAATTGCTTTCATTCAGTTTTTAAATGACCCTTAAATCAACCAATCAAAACATAGTATGAAATCCAGAATATGCAGTACATAGTTAAGTATTTAAAATACATATCTATTATCCAAAAACTTTCATTTTCTGTAAAAGTAATACATAAAAAATTAAACATAATCTAATATAATGCATATGTCGTTAACACAGGTTTTATGCTTATAGATGCACTCAAGCCTGGAGGTGCAACAGCATGGAACCTTATATTCCAATTATATTCAGCCATTTCTTTGTGCATAATGATTATCTCCACCTCTTATACTTAAATTGGTCTGCTGAATAACCTTGAACTTAAAACTATGTTGAACACCCATCTCACTTAGATGTTTTGCTAGAGCTTTAATACTTACATTACATTTTATATCTGACAGATACCCTCTTTCAACTTCTGTTGCAAAGCCTTTAAAGTGATACACCTTTTTTGTTAATGGATGTATAAAAAAAATTTACAACATATTTACAAAAGGAGCAATTATAACATGGCTGTGTCCCTTCCTTCTTAATTTCTAATACATTTTAGTTAAAGAAAAATCTTTATAACATAGTTCTTGTTTCAGATTTCTAGCCCTTTTGAAAGTAACTTCAGGGTTATTGCCTATGAATTTATGCAACTTAGGAAAAGCAATTAATACTGATCAGTTATTTCTAATAATACTTATAACTTGCCGAATCCTTGTAATATTTAGTGATATATCGTAATTTATTTACATGTTCAGATATTTCTATTCTTGGATCATTTTTCTCTGCAAAGTAAAGTTTAGCTATCCTTTGTTGCTCATTTACTACTTCTTGTCGCAGATATATACCAAAGTGTTTTTGAATATTCTATATGACTCCTATGGGCATAAATGATAAAGCAAATAGCAACACAACATAAATATGTGCAGAAATGAAATATGAACTTATCTCTTAGTATGTCTATGTCACATGTCTTGTGTATCAAATGAGACACTGAGGCTGGGTATGTGTTCAAGTGGGTCTACTTCACATACCCGAAATACCACAAAACTGAAGACCAGATGACCGAGATGAGAACGCCAAAACTTCAAATAAATGAATGACCACAAAGCAGAAATGTTTCTCAGACTAAGTAACCACTGGGACAATACCTCATGGAGAACACACAGCACCATGTACAACCTACCCTGGTGGGGGGCTACTCCCCCCAGACACACACACCCCCAACTAAATATAACAACTCCATGATTGCACTACAGTGGTGAAAAGGGTAAATCTCCCCTTGTTGGCCCAGTGGTTACTTGCCCTGGGAATTATTTCAGCTATGTGGTCATTCATTTATTTGAACTTTCAGTGTTCTTGTCTTGGTCATCTGGTCTTCGGTTATGTGGTGTTTCGGCTATGTGAAGTAGACCCATTCAAGTTGTTTATTGTACATAAACACATCAGGAGCTGTAACTGGTACATATACTTTGAACTTCATAAGCTAACTGACTGACTTGTTACTTCAAGCACCCTCGCATGTGCATCTCGATTCATGCCTGCATTCACTCTGACTGACTATACAAAATGGCCCTGATCTTGCACATGCTCAGTAACTTATATGCATGTGCTATCTAGCTACAGTTGCTGACTAGGTACAATACACACAATGATCTACATTCTCCCTCTTTGATTTATTTGGCATGCAATACGAGAACAAGATATTTTTACAAGCTAGACATCACATCAACATTTAACAACAAATGAATTCAAGTCCAAGTTGCTGTGTATTTCAGATTGGGTTTGGAAATTCTACCCAATCTAGTCACATAGAAACTTTGACTGAGTTTGGCAACAGGGATAGTCTCTGAGAATTCTTTTACAATTGGAATTTTGGGATTACTTCAGGATTACTTGAAGAAGTACACTGTCCTCTGGAATTCAAACAAGTGTAGAGTCACTCTGAGAAATAGATTCATTGGCACGGGCAATCTGATGCATCATTGGTTCGGAGACTGGTAGTATGTGTCTTTGATTCCTTTTGAAATCCATTCTTTCAGATTGCACGATGTAAGATCTTGGTTCATCACAAATATTGTTGATGATTCCCATTTGGCCATGTCCTTTAGATGTTTGCATTCTCACAATCTCTCCTTCTCTTAATGGTCTGAGAAATTTGCTGGATCTATCATAGTACACCCTGTTGTGAATGTCATTTTCTCAAACATTGAGTATTGACCATTCTGTTGTTCTTTGCATTTGGTAACAACTGTTGTTTACTGATCTGAATAGTTGTTCTAGTCTGTCTGGACATCAGTCTCTGAGCAGGTGAACTCAGCAAATTATCTCAAGCAATGCTTTTGAGATTAAGTAGGTTAAGAAAAACCTTTGTACCATCTCTCTTGGATTTCTCCAACAAGTATTTCGCATTGTGAACTGCACGCTCAGCTAATCCATTGGACTGTGGATACTCAGGATTACTAGTAACATGGACAAAGTCCCAAGACTTAGCAAATTCCTTGAACTGCTGACTTGTAAACTGCACACCATTGTCAGATACGATTTTGTGGGACTACCATGGACACAAAAATGTCTCTTCAATTTTGTGATAACAGTGCTAGAGGTTATGCTAGGAAGAAGATCAATTTCAAACCAATTTGAATAAGAGTCTAATAACACTAAGTAATGTTGATGATGCCATTCAAAAATATCAGTTGCAACTGTCGTCCATGGTAATTGAGGAATCTGGTTAAGATGAAGTGGTTCTTTTTGTTGGTGCGATTTAGTGCTGTTGCAGGTTGAACATGCTAGAGTTTTCTTCTCCATATCTTTTGACATAGAAGGCCAAAATACTATGCCTCTTGCCCTTCTTTTGGTAGAATCAGTACCCGGGTGACCACGATGCAAAATCTTGATATGTTCCTGTTGAAGTGCTGTAGGAATTGTCACATTAGGACCTTTTAATGATGATTCCATCTTTCATCAAAAGCTGGTCTCTATAAGGAAAACACTTCTGTATGCCAAATGATAAACTGGTTTGTCATGCTGGCCATCCTTTACTAATAACATTTTTCAGCTTCTGGAGAATTGGGTCTGAAGCTGTATGATTTCTGAGTTCATCAAGATGCGATGAGAAAAAATTCTGACTTCAATGACTTCAAAGTCTGCTTTCTCATTGTCATGCTGTTCTGTTGTTTGTCTGTGTGCTCTTGATAAAGCATTAGCAAGGTATAAAACTTTGCCTTTTGTATAGACAATATTGAAACTGTACTTTTGAAAATTTAGCATCATCCATTGCAAGAGTGTTGAGGCTGTATGTATTGTTTTCTCAAAATTGTCACTATAGGCTGGTGATCAGTCTCTATTTGGATAGGTTTGCCATAAATATAATCATTGAACTTCAAACATGTGAACACTACTGCCAAAAGGTCTTTTTCAATTTGTGTATACTGCATTTCAGTTTGGGTTAAAGTTCTGGATGCATAGACTACTGATATGCCTTCTTGAAGACATGCTGCACCAAGACCATACTTTGAAGCATTACACAAAAGAGTTATAGTTTTGTGAACATCATAATATCTCAAAGTGGGTGGACTGGCATTTTCTGCTTCAGAACGTCAAATGCTTTTTGGTGTTGTTCCAACCAGGACCAGTTTACATTTTTGTGTGTCATCTCACATAAAGGTGCTGAAAACTCATTCAGGTCTGGGATTCCTAAATAGTTGACCATACCATGAAAACGTTGTAAAGATGTGACATTTTCTGGAACTGGCATCTCAAGAATTGCTGCTTGCTTAGACAGATTTGGTTGTAAGCCAGAACTGGTAAACAAATGACACACATAAGTAACTTCTTTCAGTTTGAATTTGCATTTCTGTGGATTCAGTTTAAGATTTATTTCAAGTGCACAGTCTAGAACTTTCTTAAGGTTTCCTTCATGTTTGACTTCACTATTGCCCCCTACAATAATGTTGTCTACTATAATAGCACATGCATAACCAGAAAAAATTTGCTCCATTTCACATTGAAATACTTCACTAGCAGAATATATCCCAAATGGCATTCTAAAAAATCTGTAGCTACCAAATAATGCACTAAAAGTGGTTAACAATGAAGATTTGTGATCCAGCAAAATTTACCAAAATGAACTTTTTGCATCTAAGACAGAAAAAACAGTGGCATTTGGCATGAGAGCAGCTACTTCTTCTACTGTGCGCATCAGATGATGAGGACGTTTAAGTGCTTTGTTTAAGTCTTTTGGATCAATACATATTCGAATATCATTTGAGATTTTCTTATGAGCTATGGAGGATACCCATTAAGTCAGTTCTTTTACTGGAGTAAAGGACACCCAAATTCACCATTTTGTCAAGTTCTACTTTTACTTTGCTCTGCATTGCTACCAGAACCTTCCTTGCTGGTCTGACAACTGGGCTTAATTTATGCTCGTCTTTGAAAATATCAGCATATTCACTAAAAATATTCTGTGTAAAACTATTGTTGCTGTTCAGACTTGTATGGTGGACCTCTTTATTAAATGAAATCAGTCCCATTCTCAAACTGTCTTTGAGGCCTAACAGTGACTGCACATGTCTTTCGACTATGTAAAACTGCAAGTCATTGTTGTTCCTAGCAGAATGGCACATTGGCATGTCAGAACTACTGCGCCATCTGTTTGAATCTTTTCACCACCATAAGCAACTAGTTTTGCACACTTTGCTGAATCAAGGTTTTCAGCAGTTTTTACTTTAGCAAACATTTGTGCTGATATAACATTACACTTGGATCCAGTGTCTACTTTAAGGTATACATATTTCCCATTAATTCATATCGTACAAAATATTTCACTCTTTGCTGCCAACCGATAATGTACTGTGTTAACTGTTTAATTGATCACAGAGACACCATCAACATAGAAAGTTTGCTCACAGCTCTCTATCTAATCTACTTGCTTCTCCAGATACTCTCTTTTAATAAAAGTATGTGCAACTTTAGACTTACAAAGCCTTTTGAAATGATTCCACTTTTTACATTCATAACATTGCTGACCAAAAGATAAGCACTTCTCTCATTTAGGTTCATGACTGTCTCCACAATTACGACAGTTAACAATGAGGTTGTTTGCTGCCAAACCCTTTGGTTTATATTTCCTTTTCACCTTAGCTTTATGTTGTACACTATCAACATTCACACTGGCAAATGCTGCATGCATGCTTTTCTCATTCATAAGCATATTCATATCCTTATCTGTAAACTGATGTATTTCACAAATCTCAATGGCTTTGCTCAACATTAAATCACTGTCTCCAATCAAAATCTTTCTCACTGCATCATTATTAACACCAAACACAAGCCTGTCTTTTATCAACTCATCTCCCAGATCACCAAATCTGCAAATTTTTGCTTTATTTCTTAAGTAATATATGCTTCTATAGTCTCACCAGGCTTTTGATTTCATTTGTAAAACATGGGCCTTTCCATTGTAATATTCATTTGATGGTTACACATTTCTCTAAATGCATTTCAGCCTTTATCACAATATGGCGGTTCTCCCCCTCCCCTGCATACATGGCAGGTGCATACATAAATGAATGTACCCTTTCAATGGCTTCTGAGACAGCTAAATTAAGAAGTATGAATATCTTTGTACGTGTGTCTTTATCAAAAAATGCTTCCGTATGAAAATATCATATTCTTGCTCACTCGCCAGTTCTCAGCAATATTATTATCAAACACCAGAGGTCCAGGTCTGTGAAATCCCTCTGCCATAACAAAAAAAAATTCATTTAAATATAAGCATAGACCAGGTACTTGTAATCATGCCCAAATGTACAACAATCTCTCTGTGAAAGGCTTTATTTTAACACTGCAAACACTGCGAACATTCCAGGGACTTCGGATACTTTGAAAAAAATTAGTTTGTGTGAAAAAGTAGTACACTGTGAAAAAATTCAGTTGTTTTAGCACTTCCGTACATTTTAAACACTTTGGAAACAATTTTGGACACTTTTATCAGTATATCACTATTCCAGACATTTTGGTTATCTCTGTAATTATTTCAAATGTTTTGAATGCTTCAGCACTTATTCAGTGACTGAAAAATCATTTAAACGAGTTTAAGTACTGTTGAATAACCACTGACCTGTTTGAGAGTTGGCAACTGCATATTTCTCCATTTCTAACTGTGTGCCTCATGATTTGTAAGTAGCCTCAGCTTCAGATCCCATTCTGACACCATGTCACTTGCGTCGTGTATCAGATGAGACACTGAGGCTGGGTATGTATTCAAGTCATTTAGTGTACATAAACACATCAAGATCTGTAACTGGAACATATACTTCAAACTTCATAAGGTAACTGACAGACTCATTACTTCAAACACACCCATATGTGCATCTCCATTCATGTCTACATTCTGACTGACTATACAAAATGGCCGTGATCTTGCACTTGCTCAGTAACTTATACGCTGACTAGGTACAATACACACAATGATCTACAGTCTATATGTGTATTCTTGTCACACACTGTCCACCTCTTCCCACCCCTTCTATGTCATCTAATAAACCTTAATTCAAAACTGTTTCCATAAACTATGTTTCTACCAGTAATAACATGCTTGGTCCCTCATGTCTTTCATAATACACCTGTAGCATACATATAAGGATTGAATAAATGCAGCTGTCATGAGACATGTAAATCATGACACCTGAAACATGACCATAACGCACATTTGTTCTGTATTAATATCATATGTAATCACCTTTCTTACAATGTTGCATTGTGTCCCTCTCACACACATTGTTAGCATGTCTGTTTTTAAGTTACGTACATGGGTAAACACTTGGAAACAGGATTATTTATTTGTAACCATCAATATGGATGTCTATGGACGTCTTTCTATTGAAAAATGTTTCTTTGTGGTATCATCAAATTTGAATGCATTAACTAACTTCATTTTTTCCATCCCCCCTCGAATCATAATTATTCCTGCACTGTTTACATTGTATTCTGCTTACATTCTTCCAGTTTCAGGTACCCTGAATCTAGCTTCTTATTGTCCACTTGCCCTTACTTTGTATACGCTATCTACACATGCTCATATAACATGTTTACCTACAGACAGGTCATACTGTTTACATGGCTGCCAGGACTGCTTCTGGGCATAAAAAGGTGCTCAGAAACATGTAAGTACAATGAGCGGCATGCATGTTCAATGAGAACTGCTGCTCATTGCACTAAAGCATTATAATCATGTAGGCTTTGCATGAAGCCTACATGATTGTTAATGAATCCCAGGGAAAAGTATTTCATTAAATACCCAAGGACAAACTTCCTTTTAAACTTATATAGACCTTCTTCTCCAAATAACCCAATATTCAATGCCGCTGCATACTCCTGTAAAGTATATTCCATTACAGACAGATGCATAATGAAGTCTGTTCCCAAATGCTTTAAGAATGATGGTAAATTCAAAAACATGTCCATATGGTGACATTTCCAATATAAATAAACTTTACAACAAAAATAAGAATTTTTGAATCACCAGTACCCACAAAATGGTTCCTATACATCTGAAATGGAGTATCACTTCTCCCACAGCAGTCTTAGTTCCACAGCCTGATGGAATTGTCCCTTTAAAGATAGTCCCAGTGATGAAGATGAACTAACATTAGGTTTGGATTGTTATCCATTTATAAGTGAGATTGTATTGTCAAAGATTTTCAGCACAATTAAGTCTCACACTGGAGTACGACCAGATGGTTTATGTTTTTTTTTCTCACCAAAATATTAGGATGTATTGTTCCATGTCTTATATATTTATTTCAGACATCAATTAGTTTAGTGTATGTTCTGAAAATCTGTAAGGAAGCCTTTATAATACCTGTTTCAATGGGAGGTAACTCCATATCGGTGGGTAATTATCAACTAATCAATTTGACATATATCGTATAGGCAAAGGTTTTGAGCTTTTCCTATGTGTGCTAATGTCAAAGCGGTTGTAACCAGGTTTGGATATATACTAGCATAGATTCACTGAAGGTCGTTCATATCTTTTGAACCTCTTAAACTTTTATCAATCGATATGGAAAACAACTGAAAAGGCTTTATTAGTTGATACAGTGTACTTTGATTTGACTAAAGAATTTGATTCAGTACCAGATAGTAAATTAAAGAGAGTTATGGGTAAACTTAACATCAATAGCTATATCCATAGATTAAAAAAGAGTTACTAAAACTGAAAATGTGTAGCATAAGAATAGTGGATACCACATCAAGGATGAGACCAGTTACAGCTGAAGCACCATAAATGTCAGTGCTGAGACTGAAACTGTTTGGAATATCCATGACAGATTTTCTGTATCAGAATGGTATATGGGTTAGTAGGTTTGTAGATGACACTAAAGTAAAGCCAGTATTACAAATTTGAATGAACAAGCTAAATTACAAGAATAGTTAAACAAAAATGATGTATGTTTAATGTCTAAGAATATGGAATTCGGTACCAAAACATATAAGATATTATACTTTGATGCTAATAACCCATTATACCATATGTATTAAGTGATATAATTTTACCTACAAATGAGACAGTAAGGGATCTTAGACTGGTTATTGATAGATACATGAATTTTGAAGTACATTTACACATAGCGATAAGGACGTGCTATTCAGCTAATAGACATATACTGCAAATCATCTCTAGTAGGGATGACAGAGTCTTAGTGCTAATGTATACAGCAATAGTTAGACCAAACACTGAATGCTGTGACATAGTATGTACTTACAATCATTCTCATATAGGTAGGTTTGATAGGGCACAGAGGTTCTTCCTTAGCTATATGAGCTATACAAACAAACTGCAGAAATTAAGACTGCTTACAATTAGTCTGATTAGTAATAGGTGATCTCATCATGATGCAGAAATGTATTCTCAATAATATTATGGCAGCCATTGTGGGGATGGAATTTAATAAACATGAAGTGAGTACAAGAAACAATTGTGAGTTTTTAGCACTGCTTAAGACAGAAACAGAATTAAGAAGAAATAGTTTTCATTTTATAACAGGATTATTTTGGCATGCTCTTCCTTTAAAAACTAAAAACATGGATACTTTGTAGATATTTAAGTTCAAATTGAATGAAAGGTTGGGAATAGGGTATATGATCCAACTCTTACAGATAGCAAACTCTTAAAAGGCCTCAGTTGAGGCTTTTGGTTTGATTCTATTCACATTGTTCAATACTGCTCAATACCCTATAAACCATTGGTTTAGACCAACATGCAATACAATGGTTTCACTCCTACCTAAACAGTAGACAGCAGGCTGTCTTATGGCAGAGCAAGCTGTCATCCCAACTTCCTCTAACCCTAGGTGTCCCACAAGGGTCCATACGAGGTCCCCTTCTTTTCTCTATCTTTATAAATGATCTGCACA
Source organism: Protopterus annectens (assembly GCF_019279795.1). NCBI lineage: Eukaryota > Metazoa > Chordata > Ceratodontiformes > Protopteridae > Protopterus > Protopterus annectens. Next base: position 1,342,281,858 of record NC_056739.1, on the reverse strand, counting down.
CCACCATCCCAGGAGCCACCTGCATCCAATATGCAGATGACTCAATGCTAATATGCTCCGTCTCCTCTCCTACACAACTTCTAACCCTCACCTAGACCACATTCAGCATGGTAGAAACATGGCTAGCTAATCGCCGCCTGCTTCTAAATCCTAACAAAACCAAGCTTCTACTTTTCTCCCCTAATCGTAGAATTTCTCCTCCTTCCTTCAACATCAAATCTAGCTTCCCTGATGACCATACAAAGCTTCTAGACATGATAATAGACAGCAACCTTAAATTTGATAAACATGTAAATCACACTATTAAGTCGGTCAACAAAAACCTTGGCTCCCTGTACAATCTACTCCCTACTACCGTTACCAAGGAAACCTCACTACCCCTATTTAAAAGAGAACTCAAAAATACCTCACATCTCATTGGCTGTGCTCTTGTTCTAAACCTGACTAACAACTTCACTAATACATGTCTTGCTACCCAGTCTGCTGTTTAGCCAAGTATCTATGCCTCATAGCATTTGAATGCCTAAGCATTGTGAATTATGAGATCTGATTGTATTCTATGTTCACATTTTCTGATATGTCTCTGCCAATCAGATGTAAGTCTGCACATTGTGTATACTGATAGCTGCCTGTATTCTTTGTCTATATTTTTCTAAACATGTCTGCCTGTGTTTATCACTCAGTGATGTATGTACTGTCTCTTTTTTGGTATGTGGAGCTTTTCTCCCCAGGCCCCCGCTGAAAATGGACATGTATCCAGTCGGACTATCCCGGTCAACAAATGTAAAATAAAATAAAAATAAAATAAAACATTGATCATTGAGCAAAACAGGACTCATACAAGTCAGGTTTATCTATGGAATACATTTGAGGTGCTGTTTTCAAAATGTCTGCATCCTAAAAAAGGAGAGAGAGAACATGTTTTGTGACCCATGGTGAAGCCACAAGTTAGAAAAAAGTTACCTAATCTTACAAGGTAAAATATTTCACTCATCATATGGCATAAACCCCAATGTATTTCATTGATCTGCCTTTTTCCATCTTTTTTTTATTGCTGTTCTGATTCATTTTAATTGAGTATGGCAATTACTTTGTTTCCTTAACTTATCTGTTGAATATGGTCTTACATGTTTTTCAGTAAGGTTCTTAAGAACAAAATGTTTTTAATTGTTTTCTACTCTAGTTCTTTATGTGTCAGGTAAGCTTTTTTTTTTCTTGCATTATTTCAATAGCACTGTCTTACTTTTATAGCTTAATAATGTTTTAAGTAGTTTGATCTTATTCATTTTAGTTACATGGATATGGGTAGTTTTGATTGTAATGCCATTTTGCCATTAGCTGGTTATGGTTTTTATTTTATTTTATTCTGTACTGATTCATTCATTCATTTATTCATTCTCTGATTACCAACTTAATTCAACACATGATCGTAGTGGAGCCAGGGCCTAACCTGTACCTCATCTGGTGAAAGGCATAAAGGACACACACACACAAACACACACACACACACACACACACACACACACACACACACACACACACACACACACACACACACACACACACACACACACACACACACACACAGTCTCATGCTGCACACACACAGTTTTCAGAGTTACCAATTCCCCTACAGTATGTCCTTGGGAGGTATAGGAGAAAATGAAATCATCCTGTGAAATTCCATTCAGACAGACAAAAGATATGCAGATCCCATGCAGAAGGCACTCCAACTGAAAATCAAGCAAGATAACCAGCAACGGTTCATGATGCACCATCGTGCTGCCCATTTTACATTCTTTCTGTTGATTTAAAGTCAGAGTCATTCTCAAGGATTGTGATTTAGGAGGGAGCTAGCTCTTTTGGGCTGTATTATTTATTTTAGCTCATACATTGTATTACAATTTTTGCTTTCATTTTTTTTAACTTAACCACAGCTCAGCTAAGCTACAGGGACCTATAATGTATATAATATGCAAATAAATGTTTCTGATGAGTTGTAATGGATATAGTTCAATATAACAGATAACATGGATGGATAACCTTTTGGTTTTTCAATCAATATGGTCATTTAAAGTCCATAGACTGTCTCCGGTAATAAATTCATTAGTCCCATCCTTGAATAAGAAGAAAGTAACCTCTTACAACTAAGGTTCTTTCAATAACGTTTAGTCTTAACAGACATCGCCCCCATAACAGCTCTAAAGTCCTTCTGTAATCTGCATCTACTACTTCACCACCAATTCCTGATCAAATACAGATGGACCAAAAAACATTGTGCCTCTGGATAAAACAATGAATTAGGAAAATATTTAAGCAATGAGACCTGGCTGAGAACGCTGAACCCCTAATTGCTAGCAAAAATAACTTTCCATGAGTTAAAAGCAAATACCCACATTGCCATCAATATTACTAAAGTAGCCTATGTCAGACCTATTCAAAGAATGCAACTTGCTGCACCAAAGAAAATTTAGAAGTCTCTCAAAACCTAACCAATAACAGAAAATTCTAATAATACCCAAGACAAGCTGAGCAAAAATTTCCTGAACTCCATCAAACAACTAATTGCTTCAACTTCTAAACCCACGAATCAGCAATTTAATCTTCGCAACCTATCTAACTACCAACATAACCAGGCTTCCCACTGAACATTGTAGACATATCAACATGTTACAGCCAGTATCAAATAGATCATAAAAGCTTTGAAATGACTGTATGCCACTAAAAGCTCCAAACCTCAAGTTCCACCCAGATTTCATCAACTCTCTGCTCTATGTCTTGTTAAACCCCTCAGCCGTATATATAATTTCACCCTTGTAACTGGTATTGTTCTGTATACCCAGAAACATTTAATCATAATACCTATGTACTGCATGGAGCTTGCTGATTAGGCTCCAATATTTGGAAAAAGACAAACCAGTTAAGCACCAGAATGGTGCATGAAACAACCTTAACAAATGTTAAGCATCCCCTGCATATGTTAAGGTCAGGTCCGACTCTAGGCAATGAATTCTGCCTGTACTGACTACATAATGACAGCAACAGGACAAACCATTTCTTCCTGCCTGCTGTCTGTACCCTTAACATTTCCCTGACTTACTGTAAAAACAAAAAAACTTGAGAGTTGCTGAATAACAGGATGTGTGTTCACCTCCATACTCTAAGAATGTGAATGCTGAAACTCAAATGTGTGTCATTATTTAGTGACTTCTAGACTCAGTGGTGTGTCTGAAAACCATATATTTTTGAGGAACTGACCAAAACGTATGAAGCAATAATCTGGATGTCCTGCGAAAATCTAGGCACTTAAGGGGTATAGAGGTAAGTGTAAATATGAATCCAAAACCAAGAACAAAAAATAATCCAAAAATAAACCACAGTCAAGGATAATAGAAATAGCGTACAGTCGTTTATTATCCGCTTTCGTCCACAGACTTCATCAGATAAAATACATCTCTAAAAGCAAGATATAAAAATTATATAGAACAACGTGAGACTTTGTGGCAAATCAAACTGAAATCCGATACACCACCGGGCTTGAACGACACCATAAATGTGAAATGTTTTTTAAAATACAGAGGTTTGTCAGTCAATAAAAATGCAGACATTATTTCATGTTTTTCTTGAACACTGTCTGTTTAAAAAGTTTTCTAATTATCAATTAGGTTAATTATTTAATGACTATTTGATTAGTATTGGTGTGTGTATATATATCTTGCTTTTAGAGATGTATTTTATCTGATGAAGTCTGTGGACGAAAGCGGATAATAAACGACTGTACGCTATTTCTATTATCCTTGACTGTGGTTTATTTTTGTAAGTGTAAATATAATGGACTGTGTTATACTACCTTTGAAATCTGGGAAAACACTTAGCGATTTTTTTCCCCTTTAACTAGTAGTACATAGAGGAGATAAAGCTCCATGCATTACAAAGAATTATGATTATCTCACAGATCATAACCCTTAATTAGTGTTCTCAACATGGATGCCAAGAATCACTTCTCGAACTTTGCTCTTGAGGTGAACTTCTTGGCATCCATGTCTTGAACACATAATAAGCAGGTTATGATTGGTATGACTGGTATATCTAAAAACAACCACCCCCAGGAAGTCACTGATTAAGGTCCATGACTATAGTACAGCCACTCAACTTTACAAACAAATGTTAAACCATATTTTAATATATGACCTCTTATCTAACGATGACAACAACAGCATGGTTTTAGAAAAGAATATGATACATTAACAGCATTTTTCTATTACATGACACAGTTATGGATCTTGCAGAAAGAACAACTTACAGACATCCCATTTCTTACCCTTAAAACTACCTTTGAATGTGTTAGCTACAAACTTTTGCTGGCAGTTAGTGTAGAGGATTAAGGCTGTGAGGCATTAATAGGCTCTTTCCATCAGTACAAGGTTTGATTCCTTCAGCCTTCATTTGCTTGCTGTATGACCCTGAGCAAGTCATTTAACCAGACAGTGCTTTAGGGCAACTATGAATTTGGGCTAGTCTTTCCTTAATGATCTCCCGATCTGCATGCCTAGTAACTACCTACAAACTCTCTCATAATCACCACACTTCAAAATTTGGTTTTGATGACTAAGCAGTTTGTTTCTCATCATACCTTAATGGCAAAACATTCACTGTTATGCACAAAAATATAGTCTCAGACAGTGGCCTTTTTGGTGCCAGTGATCCACAAGTGTCTCTACCACCAGACTTCAAGAAAAACTGCTAAATAACTTCAGCCTTGCCAGAAACTGGTTTAAAGACAGAAATGGTTAGCAAATGCAACAAATCAGCTACCTTGGCATATGGCACAATTTGAGCCACTTTAGGAACACCCTATCCCCATGATAACCCATTAGAAGTATCATGGATGCTTTTTTAACCATAACATTTATTTTTCACAGCTTACAAAGGTCACCACATCCCCAATTCATCAAAAACTCAAATATGTTTACAAATACACCCTCCTCCTGGCACTGAAACAAAAAAAAAATATTTGGATACACAAGTTAGTGCCCAAACTTGAATACTGCCTGCTTTTCACAGTTCTAAATTCTTCCCAAAACACAAGCAACTTACAGACTGGTGCCTATAAAATCTGTTATCACATCTCTATATTTTTCAAAAAGAACATTATCTTACTTCTCCAAAAGGGCAAACTAGGGCGACCCTTCAACTAAGCACCCCAAGTCTGAAACGTTTATACAATATGTGCTGCCTCCCCTTTTGCTTCAAAACTCTATCGTTATCCAATGGCTAACCATCTCCATTTATCAACTAAAGATCCCCTATTCCCTCAAGACACCATTTAATAACGATGCAGATGAGAGTATAGTTACCAAGATTACTCCAGAAACAGAGAATGCTCATCCTTAAGATGCTAGGAAGGTCCGGTACTACTTTATTTTAAGGGAACAACTCCCTTAACAGCTACAAGAGGAATATAAATGCATCTGCTTAGATACTAGGTAAATACTGTGCTGCATGAATAGTATCTAACTGACTATCAAATACCAGCTTTAATGTTGCTCCAGTCTACTGAAACTCTATGTACATTGCATCTGCTGTTTTATATTTATATTGTAGATATACAGCAATATCTTGTGCATATTCTAAATTTATATCCTTCTGCCTGGGCTTGGGTAATATTGACATTTATTACTGTCCAGCCATAGATTATTATGAATTGCTTGTTGTAAGACTTACTAATGTGCATGCATTCAAAATGAAACTAATATAAATATTATCTTCCTATTTTCTACCTACCTATTGATATTGGATAATGTTACTGCCATTTGGATCATGGCTGCAAAGGATTCTCGAACTAGCCCACCACCCAGTTAAAATAAATAAATAAATGCAACAGTGATGTGCAAAGATGATGCTCTGTGGATATCATTAGGATATACACACTTGCCCGTGCGTGCGCACACACACACACACACACATACACACACACACACACACACACACACACACACACACACACACACACACATACACAGACAAACACACACACACACACACACACACACACACACACACACACACACACACACACACACACACACACACACATGAGCTTGTGCGCATTGGTGGCAGTTTAAGCCCTGCAGTCTAACACACAGTTTAAAAAAAATCACAGGTTATATTCATACCTCTCAACTGTCAAGATTTTCACAGAATGTCCAGATTTTTGCCTCATATTTTTGGTTTGTTCCTCATAAAATGTGTGGTTTTCTAGCAAATCACTGGGATGATCTGAGGACTGAAGTCACCAAATAATGGCATATATTTGAGTTTCAGAATTCAAATCCTTCAAAAAATATATGTTAACACAAACTGTTTTACTCTAGTAATTTTCTAAGTTTGTAACAGCAATATTTAGAATCTGTCCCTATTTTTGGCCCTCTGCCCCCCCCCCCCATTTTGTCAGGCTTTGCCCAGATTTCATGCACTAAGAGGTTGAGAGGTATGGTTACATTATAAAAATTGGTATAGCAACACTTAAGACTGCCTTCAAAGATTGCACCCAAAACCTGTAAGATGATATATTTCAGACAATCCCTGTTTGGTATTACTGAAATATTTACTTCCCCTAAAGACCAGCCTGCATATTTTGGGGGGAGGAAAAAGCTAAGAGAAATCATTGAGACCCTTCAAAAGACCACCAGAGCATGATATCAATTTCTTCTTTTTCATACTGCTCAAAGCGTAATTACTTGTGAGAATCAAGCTTCAAGGAGCTAGAAATCTAATTAGAGTACAATGGGATGCAGCCACTGAGATATGACATCAGTTAAGTTTTCATTATTTTTGTTACTGCCAGAACAAGTTGCATCAGTATTTAAATAGCAAATTGATTCTTCTAACCCATTTTTCTGCAACATAAAGGGAATAACAATACCGCTTAATCTAATAGGCAAAATGTCAATAAAACTTGGCAATATTATTCTGAGAAGAAAAACAAAATAAAAAATTGAGTCTTAATCTAATTGTACTTGCATTAGTCAATATGTTTGTATTTGTATAAATTCTATCAATGCAAAACACTTCTGGTTTTATTTTGTTGACCTAAACATTTCCTCATCATGTGTAGCTGATCCACTGCAATACAGCAGCCACCAGAATTCTAAGATTTAAACAGAGTGCAAAGGAAAAAAAATAACATTAGTGCAGGATTTATAACCCACAATACGCCAAGTGCAGAGCTATTACCATATAAGCAGACATATAAATTGTAACTCTTGGTGCCTTTACATTTTAATAATTCAGCAATAAAAGGCTGGCATGCAATGAAAAGGAACAGTTGGCTGATCTAAAAATGAACATGTGGTTCTTTTTCTTTTCTTTTTTTTTCCCTAAAAATCTGAATTCTTTCCCAGTAGAATAAACATTATTCTCGAACTGGCATTATTTGAGTAAACGTTTGAAAACAGTGACATCTGAAAATTAGAAATTAATGTGATGTCCTTAATGCAATAATTGCACAGTATTGTTTATGAAACAGAGTAAACATGATAAAAAATGAAGACTGGCATAAAGTAGAAAGAAACATGTGTTGTTTATAAATGAAATGTCAGGAAGAAATAATTGTTCAAAAGTGTTCTTGTTCGTACTAAAATAGGTGTTTTCTTTCATTTTCACTCATTTAGGACAATAGTTCTTATCTGCTAATCTATATGGGTTAAACCTATCAATGTGCTACATAAGAACCTGCAAATGTGTACACTGTCCTACAAAAACCTGCCATCTGTTACTGTACACTGCACAGGCACTGAATTACAATTAATTGCATTCTGTACTAGGGACTTTTGCATATGGATTCCTGATATCAGTTTTTCTTGTCACAATTATTAACTCAGCATGTCGTGTTTTAAACAACAAGGCATAACAGAGCATCTGATATTGTTCAATATAATTTCTCCATGGGTCTAGTGCTTGAAGTTCTGATGATACAAGTGATACTGTTATAGCAATAACCCACAGCTGGGTGGGGTAATGCTGGATTTACCCACGGTTGTTGTTGTTTGGTCACAAGGGCAAAGCCTGACATATAGATTGCACCTATGTTACAATTAGGGCTCTTCTGGTCCATGGGGGGAGCAGTACCACAATAGGAAGGGCTACTATTTCATTAACTGCCAGGAGTGTCTGATGTATGGAGGTGCATTGCACCATCAACTTCTCTGTGCAGCATCCTAGCAATGCACATGACTCCCATATCTGACACACTAACTCACTCTACCACTTCTACCTGCATGATAGGATGCCCACTGGTCATTTTATTAGTAAGTTATTTTTCCCCTTTTTTCTATTGTATTTAAGTAGTTATTCATGGTAAAATATATTACTGAATAAGAAATCATTTTCCTTTGTTTTGTCTACCTCCTTCCTTCCCTCTCTCTCGCTCTCTCTCGCTCTCTGTCTCTCTGTTTTTTTTTTGTTTGCCTTTCTGGTGATGCTGGATGTCCACTGGAGCCATGGCACCTTATGCCAGTGAGACATTCAAGTAGAGCTACAGAAGAGACCTATAAAACATCCCTGTCCCAGACCTGTATTCTCACTGAGAGGGTCTTTGACCTATAAAGAGGCATTTTAGGTGACTGGATGAGTTTGGTAGTGACTTTCAGTATGACCCAGCTACTGTGTAAAGGATGTTTTCTGCATGTTGCAATCTGCATAAGCTGATCATGCACCAGTTTGGGGAAGTGACCCATGCTGTCACTGCAACTCTCACTTCCACTTCAAATATGAGTAATGATGACCAGCTGGCAGGTGGAGCATGTCCATCAATTCTGAGTTGGACATGGCTTTGTAAGTCAGGCAGAGATCACCTCTGAGTAAATGATATGCCACTGAGTACAGCCGGAGTTTTTCCAGTCGGGCTGCATAGGACATATGTTTGACGCCAGTAATCCTCTTGGTGAGGTACTTTTGTGGTCTCTCCAGCTGTTGGAAGTATGTTGTGAGGTACATCCCAAATGGGGCATTGTACTCTATGATGGGTCTGATGAGTGATGAGTAGAGGGGCACTATAACCTCTTTATTTCTAGATGAGAATCCTTTAGTAATTGATGGGCCACATAGAAGGATGTCCTAACTACTTTGGCAATATGATTGTCAAAGGAGAGATTACTATCTACCTGGGTCCCCAGATCTCTTATTACCTCTTCTGTATTAAGGGGGCTGCCACCTATGTAGGAATTTGTGAGTGTTTTATTTTTCCCAAATGGGATGACTATGCATTTTTTGGCATTTAGCTTGAGGCCATGACTTTGACACCAGGTGTCTGTCTCAGTAAGGCCCTTTTGGAGGATGTCCATGTCAGCCGGAGAGTTAATTATGGCTCCCAGTTTGCAGTCATTGGCGAACTTGGTTAGCCATAGTCCTCCTGTGTTTGCCTGTACTTCTGAGAAGTATATGCCAAACAATAGGGGTCCCAGGACTGAGCCTTGCAGGACATCACTTGCGACTGGTTTAGAGTCAGACCTAGAGCCCATTATTCTTACCGTGTAAGTTCTGTCTGTATGCCAGTTGGCAACCCATCTCATGACATAGGGGTTTATGTTCAGGCTGATGAGTTTTTCTATAATACCCGAGTGAGGAATGGTGTTGAACGCCTTGGCAAGAGCAAGGTAGGCTGTGTGAACCACCTTTCCCTCATCTATGGCCTTGGTGACTGTCTCAAAGAAGTCAACCAGGTTTAGTAGGCATGATCTGCCTTTAACAAAGCTAAACTGGGTCGGGTCAAGTGTTTGGAGGTTCCCAATGTCTTTGTCAATGATTTCCATGATTATGCGTGCCATAGCTTTGCAGACCAGGCTAGTCAGGCTTATGGGGCGATAGTTACCAGGGTCAGTTGTGGCCCCTCCTTTGTGGAGTAGAATAACCGTTGCTGTGTGCCATTCTATGAGCACGTAGCCTGTGGAGAGGCTGAAGTTGAACAGTGTGTTTAGGTGGGGGGGTTAGTTAACTCTGTCGTTCGTGCAAGATGCAGCATGGGACACCATCTGGCCCCACTGACACTGTGTTTTTGGCTTTTGAAAGGGCTATTTTCACCTGTGCTTCTGTGATTTCCGAGACATTACACTTTTCCGGTATTGTTGAGGGCCCTTTTGGAGGTGAGAGGGGGGTGAAGTTTGCACTGAATCTATCTGCCAGGATATTGGCAATATCAGTAGGTTCAGTAGGTTCAGTATAGTTTGTGCTATTTTGCATTAATTCAGTGCATATCTGTGAGTTGCCACTTAGATTCTTAACATAGCTAAAAAAGGCTTTGTGGTTATCTTTCGAATCCTTGGCTATTTTTCTTTCGAAGTTAGCCTTGGAAGATTTTATCAGGGACCTTAGTTTCTTACTGATACTGATCAGGGATGTCTTTCCTTCTTGGGATTTGCTTTTTTTCTGAACTAGTTTCCTCCTTCTATTGTATAGCCTGTTTATGGCAGGGGTCCACCAGTCTGTCTCATCTTTAAATATATATTTTTTTTATTTCAGAATTCATATTATTGTTTGTAAAAGTCTTGCCTGAGGGCTCACTGACTAAAATTCAGTAATGTTATAAGTAATCATATGAATAATAATCATAATTTTATCTGTTTTGCACAACAAAATCTGCTGAAGTAGTGTACATAGGTATGAATGTATTGAATGTCCTCATGTATAATCAAAAGCAGTTAATTCGGTATTTCATAAGTTCATACCTTGCAATGAATGAAAACATATATTGTCTTTTATATTATGCAATTTGTTCTCAGATTAAAGTATGTTGTTTGCTGAGATATTGCTGATCATGTTATTTTACTTTATTATTCACAATAATATGTAACTTCAGAGAAAAAAATATAATTTGTGCAGTGATGATGGTGAATTAGCAGCAGCGTTTGCTTGCATAACAGCATACTCATTTTAGTTTGTAATTTTCTAATTAGTGTCTCTTTGAAAACGTGTGTATTATTAACTGAAATTGTAGGTAACTTTCAGCTGTAGCAATGGTAATGCTAATGCAGTGGAGTTAATGACGACATTCTCATTTATGTCATACAGATTTCTTCCCACAGTTCCTTGAGGTTTTAAGCAGTAGGATTATATGGGTGAAATACATACCTGTTTTTACATTTTTGTTGTAAGGGATGTGTTTTTCAAAATGCCTTCACTTTTCCTTATTCAGCACTAATAAACTTCATTTAGCTTATCTGCATATATATATATATATATATATAGTGGTATTCCTCAATAATAACCACTACATAGCTATAAATTTCCAGACTATGTATATCTCTATGTTTTAAATAAATCTTTGATACCATACTGCCATTTTTTTATTTTTGATAAAATTAATAATTGTATGTTCAAATTGTACAAAAGCACTATCAATAAAGTGCTGAACAAATGAGTTCCATCATCAATCAACTAATGTAATTTCCCATAAATGGGTGTCCTCTACAACTTTTGTTTTGGAGGATTTATAGAACTTAACTCAACAAAGTTGCTTTTTCTACTAGTCATCAATTAAGTTAACTGCATAAGCAACTGAATGTGCTGGAAAAACTTCTCACTATTAAATCATATAAAATATATCATGCATTGACCCAAATGTGAGATAACAAATATATTGAGTAATCAATATCTTGAATCTATTTGGCTACACTTAAAATATTTAATTAAATGCTGAATAAGATGAACAAATTATTACTACAATATCCATAGGAAAAATGCTACTATCTTTATTAAGCATTCAAATGTTCAAGATATTATAATAGTGAGTTCTGACCAAGTTATACCAATGCTGTAAATTATTATTAATGTATAATTAAAGATAAAAAAGTATTCTCATTTTCAAGTTCAGGAAAAATATATTACATTATTCACAATAAAAGCCAAGACAAGAAAAAATGACCAACAGATACAAAAAAATTAAAAACGTATTACTACAGAGCCAATTAACTGGTTACGTGCTCTCACCTCACAACAACCACAGAGAATTCATCAGAACAATCCTTTAATTAATACACCTGTTATATAATCTCCCCAAAAGACCTGTGATTATTTCCTCCAATTAAATCCACTTCTTAAATTTCCTACCAGGAACCTGCAGACAGCATCCATACTAATACAATATAGAAATATTGACATTAAATAAGTGAATAAATAAGCTTTACAATACAAATTAAAAACTCCACTAAAATGTTATGCCTGTATATCTAAGAGTGAATAGTTTTTGCCTCATTGTTTTAAGGGTCTTTGCTTCAAAACACACTTGATACTAATTTAAGTGTGGAATGTATTAGAAAAGTAATCACATGGCCTGCTAAATCCCCATGTATACACTATCTTGCCAATGAATTTTGCTGTAGTTCCAAACAGCGTAGAATCTATTTAGATATATAGCATTAAAGAATGGTTTTCAAATAAATATTTCAGTGCTTCCAAAGTAGTTTTAGATTCAAACCTTAATAAAGATCATAAAAAATGAAGAACTATACAGCCATACCTCGCGTAAATGATAATGATGAAATTTGTACAACATTAACGAACTTTCATATTTTAGAAACTTTTCCTCAGGTTTTCTTGGAATATCAATTCAGGTTTTACTCCAGAAGAAACATGAACACTGCTAACCAAATTCTTTAGGCTACTTTATTCTTTGTCCAAAGAAACATAATAGAAACATGCTACAGCCACAACCATGACATAGGTTCATAGGTTCATAGGTAGGTACTAGGCTATCTGCCCGAGGGCATTTATAAGCCTAGCCAGAGAGTGTCGGCTTTTGCCGCCCCATTGATTAATTAACTGATCCTCTGTCAAGCAGAGCCAATGAAGTGATCTCAGGGGTGTATTTTCTGTTACACATCCACTCGTCAAGGTTTCTCTTGAAGAGTGTTAGTGAGGGGCTCTGCCTAATGTAGTTTGGAATTTTGTTCCAAAGCATGGGGAGTCTCTGTGACAGGAATCTATCCCTCCAGCATGTTTAATTTATTGTTGTGGCAAGGTTTAGCTCACTAGAGTGCGTGGCTTACAGTAACTTGGATTTCTTTAGGTGGAGCATGTCCATCAATTCTGAGTTGGACATGGCTTTGTAAGTCAGGCAGAGATCACCTCTGAGAAAGTGATATGCCACTGAGTACAGCTGGAGGTTTTTCAGTCGGGCTGCATAGGACATATGTTTGAGGCCAGTAATTCTCTTGGTGAGGTCCTTTTGTGGTCTCTCCAGCTGTTGGAAGTGTCTTGTGAGGTACATCCCAAATGGGGCATTGTACTCTATGATGGGTCTGATGAGTGATGAGTAGAGGGGCACTATAGCCTCTTTATTTCTAGATGACAACCCTTTAATAATTAGATGGGCCACATAGAAGGATTTCCTAACTACTTTTGGCAATATGATTGTCAAAGGAAAGATTACTATCTACCTGGGTCCCCAGATCTCTTATTACCTCTTCTGTATTAAGGGGGCTGCCACCTATGTGGTAATTTGTGGGTGTTTTGTTTTTCCCAAATGGGATGACTATGCATTTTTTGGCATTTAGCTTGAGGCCATGACTTTAACACTAGGTGTCCATCTCAGTAAGGCCCTTTTTGGCTTTTGAAAGGGCTATTTTTACCTGTGCTTCTGTGATTTCCGGAACACTACACTTTTCCGGTATTGTTGTGGGCCCTTTTAGGGGTGAGAGGGGGGTGAAGTTTGCACTGAATCTATCTGCCAGGATGTTGGCAATATCAGTAGGTTCAGTATATTTTGTGCTATTTTGCACTAATTCAGTGCATATTTGCGAGTTGCCACTTAGATTCTTAACATAGCTAAAGAAGGCTTTGTGGTTATCTTTTGAATCCTTGGCTATTTTTCTTTCAAAGTTAGCCTTGAATGATTTTATGAGGGACCTAATTTCTTACTGATACTGATCAGGGATGTCTTTCCTTCTTGAGATTTGCTTTTTTTCTGAACGAGTTACGTTCTATTGTATAGCCTGTTTATGGCAGGGGTCCACCAGACTAGCTTCCTTATCTTAGAGAAGTGAGTCTTGGTTTTGCTAGGGATGGCACAATCCATGCATCCTTGTAGGTGCTCATAGAGTGATTTGTAAAGGTTTTTGCATCTTGGGCAGCATTATCCTTTAGCGTGAGGGATGTGAAACTTCCACCTCTGTCTTAAGTAAGGTGAAGTTTGCTTTAGAAAGGATTTTTACTGTGGTTTCCTTAGTTGGGGGTGGTGGTGGGGTGTGGACATCCAGAGTGATTAATTAATGGCCTGATCTAACCAGTGACGGGTTGACCACTGGTGTGGAACACCTGTCACCCATGTTTGTGATGACCAGGTCCAATATGTTTTCACCTCTGGTAGGGGAGTTTGCCAGCTGATCCAGGGCATTTGAGTTGATGAATTCCAGGAAACGCTGGGCCTGGGAGTTTGTACTCGAGTAGTTTTCCCAGTTAATGGTAGGGTAATTGAAATCGCCCAACATCAGGGTGTTCGTTAGGACCTTCACGTTTTCCAGTGTCTCCAGAAAGGTGAAGTGGTGGTCCTGGGTCAAGGAGGGTGATCTGTAGCAGGCCACAATTTGCATTGCATATTTGCCCGATGTTAGTTGCACATGGATGATCTCAGAGGTATCATGCTGTGCCACTAACCTGGAGGTCTAGGTATCCTGGATGAATATGGATACACTCCCTCCTTTTGTGTTTTGGTCCGTGTTCTGTGGCCGAAACATGTGGTATGAGTTGCAGCCCTGTAGTGCTGGGGTGCTCTCTGGAGCCTTGAACCAGGTTTCAGTTACTGCACAGATGTCGACGTTCTCCATACTGAGGAGTGCTTCGAGTGGGTGCATTTTGAGATTTAAACTCCTTGCGTTGAGTAGCATAACCCTCAGTTTTTTTGTTAATTGTGCTGTTTATAGAGGTGGGTTTGATTTTTGAGCCTTACCTAAAAAAGGCACTATGGGGGCAGTAAGAGCCTTGGCCAGTATTCAAAAGCGTAGGGGTGACAGGTGCAAGCCGTCTCTTGCGAAGTAATGCAACTTGTTGAGCATGTCATCCCAGGCTGACAGACACTGGATCCCCTGTGAATGACAAAAGAAGCTTAGCCAATTGGTGAAATTGATAATTTTTTTCTTTATACTGAGGTATCATTCTTGGTGAGGGCAGGATGCTACTCAGGGTCAGGGTCATACCAGCCTGGGCTACATGATCAGAGAGCTCTTCCATGTCTCTTTTCATGTAGTCCAGGGAGGTATGTCTCAGGTCATTCACACCAACATGAACAATGACAGAGTCATATTTGTACTTGTTCTGGAGTGACCTGAGTGCTTGTGTTATGTGGTGGATTCTGGCTCCCGACAGGCAGCTACCAGTAACCTTCTGCTTGTCCAGCCTAGTGAGTGGGACATCAGTGTGCCTGATTATAGAGTCACCTATTACTAGTGTGTTAGGTGTGTTATTTTGCTTTAAGGGCTGTGATTGTGCGACATACTGATATTGTGTTTTATGTGTTGTCTGGTTTGCAACAGGAGGTGTAAGTTGTTTGGGTGTCTGCTTTGGAAGTCTCTGATGCTTTTGCAGGTTTTTATTTAGAGTCTCCAAGTATGATTTTATGTGTATTTTTTGCCAGTGCTGGTTTAGTAGGTCTCTGTGTGGCTGGAGGCATGGTGCAAGTGTTAACCTTCTCCTCTTGACTGTCTGTTCCAGTCTTGAGTGGAGACAGCTTAGCCTCCAGTTTGGCTGTATAATTGCATCTCTCACATATGATAGTGTTTTGTGATAGGAGGAGAGGGTTGTCTGTGTACATGAGGCAGTTGTAACATTGCCTCAGGATACCCAGATTCACCAGCTGAACTGGAGAGTACACCTGAATTTGCCCTTTGGTCATGCCTGAATAGTAGGGTGAGCTGCTTAGTCATTTTGTTGGTGAGGGGTGAATAAAGAGCTTTGCCCTGCTGGGCAATTAAGTGTCAGGATATATTAGTGCTTGCTATTAGGTCTGAGCAAGTGCTGAGCTGTAGGATGCTTTTTGAGTGCTTAGGTTGAGAGTTAGACTAGTTTCAAGGGAAAAACTGAGGAGGAGACTTCGTGGAGCCGGGAATAATTTAACCCTAGCTAACTGGCACTACACGGCTCACAAAACCATGCAAACATGGTTTTTATAGCAGGGAAATGAAAGGGATAGAAATTAGCCCAAAATGGCCAATAAACTACTAACATCTGGGCTGGAACCACTTATCCAGGGACAGATAGGCTGCTTAAAGCTTCCCTTTCTCACAGGTGAACAGAGAAACTTCCTTCTATCCAAGTAAGGTATGGGCAACTCAGAAACTTGTAACACAGCCCTGAATTCAGCACTAGCCTGAAAACTGCACTATACTAGCTTAGAAAGGTGGGAAACAAGGATTTTTTTTTTTTTTGAAAAGATAAGGCAAAAACAGTAAAAAAATACACTTAAAACAGCTTTAAACAACTACAAACGATCAAAAAAGGCTATCACACTTTAATGTGTAGCCTAGAACAGTTAAACAAATTATTTAAACAAAAAAATTACTTTTTAAAAGTGCAGGCAGTAAAATAAGTACAATATGTGAAAAAAAAGCTTTTAAATCACAATAAACACTGGAAAATCAGTGTTTAGGCAGAAAACAGTTAAGTACAGCAAGAAAGTATAGAAAACTGATACTTAATCACTCCAAAGTCTCTCTTCTGAGCTAGAAGACTTGTATCAGTTTAAGGCTTTCTAGTGCTTCCCAGTAGGTTAGTTACAGGAAAGATGGGAAACAAACGCAGATGTGGTCTTTTAAACCAGAAGGTTGAAAGAGATGGACAAACTGTTCAAATGGTCAATAAACTACAATTTCTGGGACAAGAACCACTCCTCTTGTAGTAGACAGGCTACCTAGTGCTTACCACTCCCACTGATAAGCTAGAAGGCTTTCCACCAACACAGAAAAGTTTGCAGGGCTCAGAAGCTTACCAACAGTCCTGGATACAGCAATTCTGTATCTGAACTAGGCTAGTTACAGGAAAGGTGGGAAACAAGCACAAGTGCGGCTTTTAAACCAGAAAGTTGAAAGAGATGGAAAAAAACTGCCCAAACGGCCAATAGCTACAATTTCTGGGCCAGGAACCACTCCTCTTGTAGTAGATAGGCTACCTAATGCTTACTACTCCCACTGATAAGCTAGAAGGCTTCCCTCCAACACAGAAAGGCTTGGGGGGCTCAGAAGCTTACTAACAATCCTGGATACAGCAACTCTGTAACCAGACTAGGCTAGTTATAGGAAAGGCGGGAAACAGGCGCAACTGCGGCTTTCAAACCAGAAAGTTGAAAGAGATGGAAAAGCTTCCCAAACGGCCAATAAACTATATTTTTTGTGCCAAAAACCATTCTTCCTGTGGTAGATAGGTTACCTAGTGCTTACCACTCCCACTGATAAGCTAGAAGGCTTCTCTCCAACACAGAAGGGCTGGGGGGGCTTAAATAATCAAACCTCATCATCTGATTCTTCATTTTCTTGCCAATGGTTTTGTATCCCCATAGTTAATTAATTGTCCCATACAAAATCCAAAGATAAAAACTAATAAATATATCTGACTCATAAGGGCATACATCATTGACACAGTAGTTTATTGCCAGCCTCATTAGCTACATAGCCATTTTTAAAAATATGTTATATAATAGATTACCCAGCTTGCTAACAATATTTAACTTGGAACACACTTCACTCCCCCTACTGGCAGTTAATATAAATGTCTCTGGGATCCCAGCTGATGCTATCTAACTGGATCTTACAAAAGCATCCGATACCATCTCACAAGATGTCAAAGCAAAAGCACTAAATGATTGACATATCAGTGATTAGATAGACAGGTGGTTAACAGATAAGATATTAATGTGTTAAAGTCAGACATGGTATCTCAAAAGGTTTTACTATGATATGATATGTGTCATAAGGTTCAGCATCTTTATTACTTGTATGCCCATAGAAGGAAAAATACTTGTCCAGAAATGGGAGCATGATTCAAAAATCATAAGTATAGTTTCAGCAGTCAATGAACATAAAGTATTTCAGCTATACTTAAATACACTGTTTATCTGGGCCAAGGAATAGAACATAAAGTTCAATACTTATAAGTGCACAGCACTATATACAGGGGCCAAAAATAAACACTAACCATATGCAATGAACAGACACATTTAATGTAATAAAAGAACATAAATATTTAAGTGTGCTACTGTCAAACAAACTGAACTTTTAATTTCACATTAACTTGAATTAAAATAAATGTTATTCTAAGAAAATACAAAGCGAACTGGACGACCAGGAAAATAAAAGTAAAATTTTATTGAGCGTTTTCGTCAATTTTTAACTATGACTTCTTCAGAATAAAATCAAGTTACACACTGAGTCTTATATAACCAGTGCAATAAATCAATTAAAAAGACTATAAAAAGTACATCCACTTTTAAAGGTACAGGCTCCCTTAATGCATTTTACTAGCAAGTCATGTTCATTTTGACCATAGGTGTTATATCTCTTTGTAACTATATTTTCATAACCAAGAACAAATAAAATCAATAACATTCTTGTCATGGTTGTAAAAAACATGGAATATTTAAATGCAGAAGTCTGCTTTTAATTTTAAAAAGCTGCTAAGTGAAACCATATCATTGAGCCCTGGGCTATTGGTGGCATTGACCCTCAGTTGCCATAATAGTTCTTTATACTCCAGTAAATGGTCAGTAGGGCTGCCCCTTTCATCTATGATGATCTGTTCAAGAACTATAAACTTGAAATAGTGACCTGGGTGAAGGTTGATATGTTTGGCTAATGCATTTGTAATGTTACATTTATCTATTTTTAAAATTAAAAGCAGACTTCTGCATTTAAATCTTCCATGTTTTTTACAACCATGATAAGAATGTTATTGATTTTATTTGTTCTTAGTTATGAAAATATAGTTACAAAGAGATATAACACCTATGGTCAAAATTTACATGACTTGCTAGTAAAATGCATTAACCTTTAAAAATGGATGTACTTTTCATAGTCTTTTTAATTGATTTATTGCACTGGTTATATAAGACTCAGTGTGTAACTTGATTTTATTCTGAAGAAGTCATAGTTAAAAATTGACGAAAGCATTCAATAAAATTTTACTTTTACTTTCCTGGTCGTCCAGTTCGCTTTGTATTTTCTTAGTTTTGCTCATTTTTGTTTACCATAAATGTTATTCTACTATAAGGCAATTTTTTAGCACGATTTCCCCTGTAGAAGAAAACTGTGAGACCTTTGTTGGGGAATGGTTTTAGTTTTTAATATATTAAAATGGAGAAACATAAATAAAATAGGAATGGTTGCATAAATACTATACCAAAAGGCTCTATTCAGTTAAGAAAAAACATAGAAAAAGAAATGTTATCTAAATTAAAATTATATTCTGCATTATAGAAGATTCAGAGAAAATATGATATGATATGATATCAGCATATAAGATTTTAAAAGAAAAAAAGCTGAGAAACATATTAGGTATCTAGTAAGAAGTCATGCAAGGGATACTAGTAAAAACAATTCAGTGTTGAAAATTGAAGGGTGTAATGCAAGTTTAAAGAAAAAAATCACTTGTATATTACAATAGCAGGAGCATGCAGTAGGATAGCAACTTGTATTAAATTATCAAACACAGCAAGAGTTTTTAAAATGGCATTGGATGGTTACTTTAGGGAAACAGCATTTGCACATACACAGCCAGAAGTTGAGGTCTTTGCACAAACCTAGTTGTGTCCCTAATCTAAACATACATTTTAAGTATTAATTTTAAGTGACAGTTGCAATTTATGGTTTATTTTGGCATCAATGTACTGTTCCTGGGACATAGAAACATGTATGTCTGGCTAAAAAACAATCCTTTCTGCAACACTGTAAGTTTTGTTACTCACAGTGGATTATCTTATATAACTTATCTGGGATGAGCCTACAATTGTTTATGTTGTGATCAGTGTTTTACCCCAGTAAAAAAATATAAATCAATTACAATAAATACAATTTTAACAGGTGGTTAACACATGGGCTAGTGTTTTTAGTGGCTTCCGTTGACATAACAATTTTAATTATTTATTTTTGTAATCAGCTTCTCCTACTAGAATTGTATCTGCAACTGTAGTGACAGTTTTTACTTAGATTCTGACTCTTTTGAGAATCTATGAATTAACCAGAAATTGCTTAGTACCAAAGTCAAAAATTCTCTATTGCTTTGAACAGATTATTGAAGAGAGAAGGGCTGTTTCATTTTTTTGTCTTTAGTTTAATACTAATCCTTATTCAATAATTGTTTGTTTCCTTAGATAATAAGGGAATAATATCACATTGATAGAGCCATGGCCATCTACTTCACTTAAAAATCAGTATAAGATTATGATATTTAACAGTGATCTAACTGCTAAATTGAGGATGAACATATTTTCCAACAATTAAGCTGCTAAACTAAAGAAACTAAAACTTTACATTCAGTATCAGGAAAACTTAAAATTCTAGTTCAGAATGCATGACAACAATTTGAATATCTTGAGGAATCAGCAAAATTCCTTCTATCACATCATTTTATAAGCTCTCCTGAAGAATTAGCCTGAAAACCATCAGTTTTCCAGGCCCTGTGCAAAGGCTTGCAAGAAGCATAGAAATATCTTATGGAATAAATCAAAGTCCTAGCGCAGATGAGATGATATCTGTCAGAAGAAATATACGACTTTACTTGGCATGGATTTCTGTTGTAGACTTTGTTGGTTTTCTTTTTTGTTATTTAAAATCAGGCCCTTTGGATATTGAAGGATATGAGGCACACAGGAGCTTGGCATCCTCGTAATACCTTGGCTGTCCCTCTTTGCATTTAATTTCTAAGTATTTTATTTAATGTGGGTGAATCCTTGTCCTTCAGCTAATGTCAACTTAAGCACTGTCTAAAATTATCGAGAAAAGAAGTTGAAAGGTATGCTTCTAACAAGCTTAATAGCCAGCAATGCTCAGAGCTAATACATATTAACAACAACTACTCATCCATTGAGAACATAGCCAACATATTAGCCATCACATTAAGCTCTGTATTTACTCCCCTATCTCCTTCTAACTTTCCCCATTTTATTAGCACACCCACTCCATCCCCTCTGATCACCTCCGAGCAGGTCCTGAATGCTCTCCAAGTCAAAAACTCTTGTTCCATGGATCATAATAATGTGCCAGGCTGCCTTCTTGTCAGCACCAGACACTGTCTGGTCGAATCACTACTACGCTCATTCAGCACCTGTCTCTGAACTGGATTTATGCCAAAGGAATGGAGAACTGCAGTAGTCATTCTGCTGCACAAGGGAAAGAAACTGCTGATCCAGGAAACTATAGACCTATAAGCCCCATCAGCATTATCTGCAAAGCAATGGAATGCATCATTACGGAACATATTAAAAAGGACATAGGCAGCCCTGAACCCAAGACAGTTTGGGTTTGTTAAAAGCAGATCCTGCCACCTGAATATGGTTGGCTTCATTGAACATGCCACTAATGCATTAGCCTAGGGCAAATCATTTCACACTGCCTACCTGGACCTAACCAAGGTCTTTGATACATTCTGACGTTATTGATAAGCTAATCAAACTAAATGTAAGCCCTGAATGAATCTCTCGTTTATAGAATGGGCTTCCTCTGGATATAAAGCAAAGTAGCTCCATGATCCCTTTTAAGTATATCCTGGATGAATGAAGGACAATCATAAATACACCCCGGGTTAGGACCCTCATGCCCTCATGTTAAGGGGTCAAAACTAAGTATAAATTAGTTGTGTCAATGGATACCTACAATTTGGGGTATCATGGGTGGGCTACTAATAGTCCAGTTGTAGCCGTGGTTTACATTAACATATGCATTGATTGTAGCCTTATGTTCTGTTAGCAATATGTATTTGTCACTCTATATACCTATTGTTTTGTGATCCTTGGTCCACGGTTATAATAAGGTTCTCCATCCATGCTTTTCCATTGTCACCTGTATGATTCACGACCACATGTATACACAAACCTATAATGTATACCATTGTTTATGAATTATACATATCTGTAGCCATATACTGTATGATCTCATTTTCAGTTTGTGAATCCTCCTTTCTGTACTTCTATATAAAAGTGAAATGTTCATTCCTTTTTAAATGTTGCAGCATAACTATATGATTATTTTTATTAACATTCAGCATGTAGTTGCTCCTTTGCATTTAAACCTAAGGGTATGTAACCTAAGGAAATTATAGAGGTAATTGCCCCAGCAAAGATAACATTAAATTTCATGAGAACATTTCAAGCCGCTATGAGATGCAGACCTTTATATACAGAGACCAGCACAACCAAAAAATTCAGCAATGGGATCACAGTGTCCTTGAAAATGGCAACTTCTTGAAGAGTGGTTCAATTCAAAATATCTTATTGTTAACCTTAAAAAAAATGTAAAACTGTTTGTCACACTTAACATAAACTGTTGCACACAGATTGGGGGCAATCAAGTACCGATGGGATTCAGCTACAGGAAGATCAAACATTTAATTGCCTTAGTATTTTGTTAGTTACACATCTGACTTTTATATATCCTTTGTGGCTGGGATAGTCCCACTAGACTCGTGGCTTCTTTTCAGGGGAGGCCCAATATCAAGTTCTAAATTAAAAAAAAAAGTGCTTAGCTTATAAAGCTAAATAAAATATCTAGTCAACTATGTTGTGATGCTAAAATTGCAACAGGCTAGAGTGCCCTTTCCTTCCTATACCTGTAAAAAGAATTGCCATAACTTTCATGTTCTAGTCAACAAAGTGTGTTATTTTATACTGCTTTCTCCAAAGAGAGAACTCCATTGCATCAAACATAAAGATAAGTAACTTTCTGACAGTCACAAAGAGGACATTAGTATAACTACAGCTTTTCATCTTTAAAGTTCTAAATGCTCAGTGTTTCCCTTACTTTTACTGCTACTCTACTCTGTAGTGCATTCATACCTAAAATTAGATTTCCTGTAAATGCTGCTATAGATCTGAAAAAAGAACTATGATAGCTGGAGTAGAGAAGAGATGCGATATGAACTGAAATACTTAAGTAAATCTGTAAAAGTCAATGTGGAAATCATCTTACAAAAGAGTGAAAGAGAGAGAAATATATGAACTCACAAACACACACTTGAAGATATGGAAGAAGAACAATGTTTACTTTTAAAGGGTGGCAAGAATGTTGTATGGATAACAAGGCTAGGCATCTTATGGTCGTGTGATTACTTGCTAAGTATTGTTTCTATGTTCCTATGTACATAGTAGGCAGTACACTGGAAAGGCAAGGAAGTATTAATTCTCAGAAAGGGTGGCAGTTGATTGCAACATCATCTTTAGATTCACAGTAGCATCAGAACATCATAAAATCCAGTGTTTGGGACAAACTTGACACAGTTCATATAAGACCTGTAAAAAAAAGCTGTTAGTAAAAATGTTCTTCTACTTATTAATCATAGGATAGGGACACAGACAGAATAGATAGGCAAGCGGTCTTTATCTGCTAGCAAATCTATGTTTCTATATAATCTGATAGGAAATAAATATTTTCTTTAAAGCTTACTCTAACAAAAAAAAAAAAAAAAAAACAGAAACAATCTGCATTGTGATTTGACTTTATTTTCTATTATTTTCTGTTTGTTGGGTTTCCTGAGTTCCCCTACTGTTCAGTTAAATGTTTTGCTAAAAGTCATTACTTCATGGAAACATTCACTCTTTTGCAGTATCACCCCATTCACTTCAGCTGCTGTTTAAGACATCACAGTTTGTTTCCATGGTGAGTGCTATCTTGTCATAAAAGTAGAACACTGTTAACAGGAAGAAGCAAGTGTTTTCTACGCATAATTTTCTGAAAGTCTTGAATTTATTTTAACATGAAAGGTGATAAACTGTAATAGCTCTTCTTCTGAAAGACAGAGAACTATGAAGGTGTTCTTTAAATTTCTGCATCACTTCTAAATGGAGAAATCACTTAGTAGTCTATTTATTTATTCTTAATTCATTACTGAGGCTACCTGTTGGTTACTTGTGCTTATCCTGCTTAGAGCACATACAGTATCCCATTGTAACCTCCAGCCTGCTTTGTCACAGAACTTACTCTGAATTATTTCCATTTCATTTGCCCAGAATAGCATCCTTCTGCTACTACACTATAAACCTCAAAAGACTTCTCCAAGAATGCAAGTAAAATTTATGAAACTCCACCGTTGGCATCAATTATACTTTTAATTTCCTCCCAATACAAGCAGGAAAAAATTATATTGTTTCTAGTTCAAGTTTTGCAAAATTCATTTCTCACATTACTTTTGCTCCAAAACAACCTAGACAACTATATTTTGCAAACCACAAGATACAATAGAACTGAAAACACATATGATGGTGTTCTCTGATCTGTCTGCTACTCACCTTTAACATTAATCAGCTATTTACATTGTTTCTGTATGCAGTTCCTTCTCAGATTGTAAATGAGCTATCTGTTTACTCTACAGCTTTCCTACTTTGATGTTGCTCACAAAGTACACTTGTGTAAACAAACTAACCATGACGGTCAACGTTCTTATAAATTAGTGTTGCCATAGCCTAAGCTGTATGGATTTAACCCACCCTCTGCACCAGACAGCTTCTCAAAGCTTTTATTGCCTTCAATACACTCAATATAAAAGTCAGACGGAGAGATGAAAGCTTCAGAGATATTTTTGCCTAGAAGGAGGCAAGAGTCCTGAGTATATATGCTAGGAAACAAAGGGAATAATAGTAAAACTACACAAAGAGGGGTGAAACTAACCACACCCTGACAACACAGTATAGAAACATCAGGATAAGGGGGCTGGAGAGATGAACAGCTATTGTAACAGTGTTCCATTAGAAGGTCTACTGTTATGATACATTTACTGTACTATGTTCATGAATCTATCAGCATTCCAGTAGCCTAATCTAAGATTCCCATGGCGTAGATGGAATTTTGAAAAAGGCCAATACCTAAGATTTCAGGAGCCTCTGGTGGTCCTAACAAAGTCTATTCTGGATGTAGAAACAGAATCCACGTTTTAATGTCTTAACAAATTCTATTCTGTATGTAGAAAAGGAACCAAGTTTGTAATGCTTTGTAAAGGTTTGTATAGAGTACCACGTTGTTTCCTCTAGAATATTTGTAGTGCCCTCCAATTTCCAAAAAAACAAATATGAAGCTAATGATCTTGCTGAATGAGCTGTATACTTGCCTGGAAGTGACTTTTTGTGGTGAGCATAACAGAAAGTAATATCATGAGATAATCAACTAGAAATAGTCAACTTTGACAAGGGTTGTACTTTTCTCCTATTTTTATATGAGGCAAACAACTGGTCAGCTTTCCTAAAAGGTCATGCATTGTTTAGGTAATATCTAAACCTCCTGTGTATATCCAGAGAGTGAAGAATCCTGTTCCCTCCTTATTTGCTTCAAGAAAGAAAACACGGAAATGAATAGTCCGTCTTAAAGTCAACTTTGAGACGACTCCAGCTATAAAAGGTGCAATTTGCTCTTAAAGTGTCAGTGGCTCAAAAGGTATCACACTTGCCCTTGGTGCAGAAGACTGTGGGTTCTTTTTTCACTCTGAATAGATGGATTGTTGACACTGCAGTGCAGCGTAAAGGAAATGCTGCATTTCTGAGTGTGTCATCCTTGGATGAGACATTTACCTGAGGTCCCATCTGCTTGAGTTGGTGGCAGCTCAGGTGGATGTAAAAGATTCCATGGCACCTTTTGAAAAGAGTAGGGAAAGTTGTTCTAATGCACTGACTAAATATCTCCTAGTACTATAAATATCACCTTGGGTTTCCCCTGTAAAGAGGTAACCTATTGGAACTAACCAGGTCAAAGAAAGGATAAATAATAAAACAAAGTTTATCTTTGTAAAAAAATGAGATAAGGCCGACACACCATAAATGCTTGCAGCTGACATACTTACCTTGCAGATGTCACAGCAATGAATAACACAATCGTACATGTTAAGAACCTCTATTCAGCCTCATAAGTTGGTTCAAATGTTGAGTTATAAGTTTTTCAAGCACAAAATTGAGTTCCCAAAGAGGATCCACCTTTTTCCAAGGTGGGCAGATTTGTAAGACCCTTTTCAAAAACTGCTTTACTTTGGCATTGCTAGAAATAGGGAATCAAAGTGCAGGCAAGCAGACATTGCTGACAAATATTCGCTGATAGAAGAGTACAACAAGCACTTGACAGTAACCCAGACAAGTAATCAAGCCCCAGAGACATTCAGGCATGCTGAGGATCCTGGTACCTTGAGTGGCAACAACAAGAACATTTTTTCTACTTACTTACCTATATATTTTCCTAGTTACAGATTTTCTGGCAACCTTCACTACCAGCTGCATGTCCTCAGAAAAAAAAATGCCTAAATGTTATTAAAATTGGACATCCAGGCAGTTAGTTGAAGAGTTTACAGACTGGGGTGTATTAAACTCCCCTTATTTTTGTTAGTAAATCCAGTCTATGGGGAGCAAAGGAATTACAATTTTAATAACAAATAAATTAAATGCTTTTAAAAGTCATGCTCCCAGATTTACTAATCTTCCATGCAGAACTAGCTTAGTCCTGCACAGAAGTGGCCATTTAGGAGCAGGACAGAAGCACTCCATGCATATTAATGTAGGCGGGCTGCCTGAGCTCCAAATCTTACCTGGAGCGTGTAAGAGTGCAGGGGCCGTGTCTGAGAGCAGAGCTCTCAGAATATACACACCCCCACAATGAAGAACAGCAGAAAGGCCAAAAGAATGAGCAAGACCGCTCATAGGTGTCTGCATACCCCCAGCAACATCCCCCCATATGTACAACAGCAATAGTAAATAAAAACAAAATAAACATGCCATTATTTTTTTATAAATCCGAAAAAAGCTAACCGTAGGATCTGTCTGCTACTTACCTGTAATGGTTTGCCCATTGCTTAGCTATGGTTAATGCAGCTTAAAGGGCTGAAGAGGATGACAAGGAAGATATATGCAAATGAAACAATATAGCAATAGTTTAGTGGGCAGAGCATATGTCTTATGAGCAGGCATTCCTGGTTCGAGTCCCACTGCAGTACATTCCATTTTCCATGTCAGATCATGTTATGACCAATATTTTAGTTGCATAACCTACTAAATAACATATATTTGTGAACTGGAGTATTGCATTAAATGCAGATGTGAGGTGTCAGTGTCATAATGTTGCAAAGTCCACAGATAATCACAAGTGCCCCATACAGTACATGTACACAGGAATCATGAATGCAAATGAAAGGTAAAATGTGTAATGAATGATAACTCCATACAGCTTCCAAATCTCCTACCTTCCCAAGAACCATTAGACATTACTGTCTAAATTAGTGCAGTGGTAAGCGGGAGTAAGCACTAGTAAGCAGGTGTAAGCACTATTAAGCAGTAGTAAGTGGGAGTAAGCATATGTAAGCACTAGTAAGCGAGTTTAAGCCTGTTTGCATGGGGGTAAGCAATGCGCACACAGGTTAAGCAATATTGAAGCTAACTCTCTGTAAGCATATTTAACCAGAGGTTAGCATTGCTTACTCTCATGCAAACCTACGCAAACCCACTTACAAGTGCTTAAAGGTGCCTTACTCACTCTGTATCCAACAGCTGCTGTACTGCCCAGCAACAAAATGAACAGCCTTGTAGGTCTTGAACCCTATACACTATAGTCACAGTAGTTAACCACCAAGCCATCTCAGCAGTACATAAGAGTGAGGTATCACCAAGCAAACCCTCACTATAGTAAAATCAAACTGAACATGTGAAAGGAATCAGTATACAGTCATATGTTCTATAACCTACTACATAACAGAAATATGTGAACTGGAGCACTGAAGTACATCCAGATGTGAGGTGCAAATGTAATAGAGTGTTGAAGTCCCCTACTAAACACAAGGACTCCATATAGTGTATGTACACATGAATCATGGATACCAAACATATATATAAGATGTAATGAATAATAAATCAATGCTAAAAAGCAAATATAATGCAAAGTCAAATTTAAGCAATGCTAAGCATTGCACAGGCCAGCTTAGGAGCTGTAAGCAATATGTACGCCAGCTAACTCAATATGCCTAGTGGTATAGCCCTTTAAACAATGCCAACCTGAGGTAAGCAGGTTTGCCCATAGTTTAGCCTTTTCAAAGCCAGCCAATCATGGCAAAGTGCGGGAATTCAGTCCTACTTAAACCCAACAGGCGGGAATACATCTCATAACTGGTTGTAGCATCCCTTTGCTAGCACCATGGCAGAAAGGGGAGAGGGAGTGCATTTCTGTGTGCAGCACAGGGGCATCCAGGAGTTCAGAGTCATGGCAGGACTCCTTGTCAAAGACCATGAGCAGAGACTACTGCAGGGCCAGTACCAGGGTTCCCAATATAAGGTGGAACCCTGGGACTGTCTCACCCGTGACCTCACCAGTGTCACTGGTATACTCCAAACTGGTGAGCAGATCAGGTATCACTATGCTGACCTGAGGTGGTGTAAGGGGGATCTCTTGGAACAGTGGATCCAAGAGGCTAGGATGGCAGGGGCTGTCCCAGCTGTGCATAAGTATCACACCACTACGTGTGTAATAATTGCCAGTTCATGTATATTATGGATAGGTATGGCTAAATATTCCTCTTATGTCCTTCACAGTGGCATGTGAGTGAGCCGCAAACCAGGAGGCCCATGGCTGTTGCCTGGAGAGGTTGCAACGTAAAGCAGGTTAGTAATACTCTTGCATGTACTGTCATAGGAAATAAATCTAGAAGTATTAGTAAGGTAATTGCCAGTATAAAACCTGTATTGTTTAATGCAAGTGCTGCATACAATGGAGAATATGGCAGAAAGAGTCTCATATAGTTTGTATGTAAATAAAAGCATAATAGCCTGACAGTAAAGGTCTAACTGCTGGACTGCATGTGTATACCCAGGTATCATATGGTAATGTAGATTTACAATCACTTAATAGTACTGTTGTATTAAGCACTGTTACCCACACTGTGCAACATAAATAAAATGTGTAGGAATGTCTGTATATGAATGGTGTAATCCCCAGAGGTCATTTAGTACAAATGAGAGACACGTAGACAGAAAACAGTGAAAAGGCAGACAACAAAATCCAAATAGCACATGCAACTGAGACGTGAACTGTTGTATGTTTAGCACACACAGCCATGGTTCAAATCCTGGGAGTGGTAGTAGTCTGCTTACAGAATCATACCCCACAGCTGTACAGATATGTTGAAAATGTCCAGTAAATTGACCCATATCTGTTGCCTGTCCCCCTGGGAAATCAGTGGGATGATCCCAAACATATAGGCAGCAAACAGGAAATACAACTGATTGACACACATCTATGAGAACAAAGCTGGCACACTAGCAACTCCCCAAAATGTTATGAGAGTAATAAGCCACATATATCCCATTTACACCCCCATGTTGTCAAGCAGTGACCAGAGTGTGTACAGTAACAGAGTGATATGTATGTACATAATAGTAATGTGGAATCTGGTACTGTGTGTGGCAACATTCAGGTAGTGCTAACAAACATTGCTCCCACAGGTCTGTCAGATACGAACACTGTGCCCAGAAATAAAAGAATGATACCCTGTACTGGTACTGTTTACTTTGGTATTGTATGGCATTGTGACTGATGCAGTTTCTCTGAATAATAAGGTATTACTCATCACTGCCACCCAAACTGTCCTACATAATATAACTGCCTAGGAAATCCTGTATAAGAGTGTTGTAATACAAGGTCAGAATGTAAAACCACAGGAGAATTATAAGACAGATAGGAGATATACAGCAATATCTATATAACACACACAACTGTGATGGACAGTGTTTTAGTTTTAGCAGACACAGCCATGGTCTGAATCCTGGGAGTGGAAGTGGGCTGCATACAGAATCATATCCCATAACTGACCAGAATGTCCTGTATATGGGCCCATATCTGTTGCCTGTCACCCTGTCCCCCTGGAAGTCAGTGGGATGATCCCAGATGTTTAGGCAGCAAACAGGGAATACAACTGATTGTCACACATCTATGAAAACAAACCTGTTACTCTAGCAACTCCCGAAACTGTTATGAGAGTAATAAGCCAAGTATGTCCTATCTACACCCCCATGTTGTCAAGCTGTGATCAGAGTGTGTATAGTGACAGAGTGAGATGTATGTGCATAATACTAATGTGACATCTGGTACTTTGTGTGGCAACATTCAGGTAGTGTTAACAAACATTGCTCCCACAGGTATGCTGGATACGAAAACTGTGCTGAGAAATAAAAGCTTGATACCCTGTACTGGTACTGTTTAATTTGGTATTGTATGGAATTGTGAGTGTTGCAGTTGCTCTGAATAATAAGGTATTACTGATCACTGTCACTCAAACTGTGCTACATAATATAACTGTGTAGGAAATCCTGTATAAGAGTGTTGTATGTCAGTAAAGGTTGAAGAGGGCAATAGTCTAGATATGTCCCGGTTCAACTGCATGTGGTCAAGACATGGCCAGAGTCTGTGCAGAAAGAGATGGACAGGGATGTGCACGCCATCAACCTGGAATCTGGGAGTATGTGTAGAAACAGTTAGTGTTAACAAACATTTCCTCCACAGGTATACCAGGTAAAAGGTGTATACTGCAGGTAAAACCAGTTCATGTATAAAGATGATGACAGCCATATCACTGTCCAAACTAAGGCAATAGGGTAGTGTAGTAATACTTGTAAGGTACAGATAACAGCACTGACTAGGAAAGTAATGCAAACTACAGGAATATACTAGTTGTTAATTGACATTTTTTTCTCCCCCCCACCATATCTCCAACAATAAACTAAATACCCACCTCAACTGGTATGTGATGACTTGACTGTTATGTTGGGACATATGTCCTATTGGTTGATAATTATTTAAATCTGTTTCTATGTATGTGCTATGTTGAAATACTCCAACATTGGTGGCATAGTGCCATCAATGTACCTGCCTGCTGTTGTTATTGCCACTGAAGTCCCATATATGCATGAGTTCCGTTTGCTATGCAACTGTTCCGTATCTGGTGTCTGGGTTAATGGGAATATCTATGCATGCTGTTATACCTAACCCTGGAATGTGCTGACTATTACTAACCCACATATGTTGATACGCCATAAACGCCATAGCACTTATGGAAATGTGGGTCCCAGCGGACCCACCTGTCCCACCTCAGCTGGCCATGGCACTGGGCACCAGCACATCTGGGGACCAACCTGGGACCTCCTTGTCCGTTAGTTCTGCACCACCTTTGGGTCATACCACCTCAAGGAATGGGGCTCGCCCACCCCTGGGAGCAGGCATGGACAGGAAGCTGTCACCTGTCGCTAGGTCTGGGTCGCGGAGCATAGAGAGCTTTATCAACAGTTTGGAGATCTTCTACGCCAGCTCGAGGGCCACATGTCATGACTAGAGGGTCAGCCTGTCTCTCCGACTCAGCCCACAGCACAGCCACCTTTGGGGCTGTGAAGGTGCAGTGGTGACTGCCCATGGGTGGGGATCTCAGTCCCACTGTTTCCACTAGGGGGCTTATGGGCTTCCAATTTCCCAACACCCCTCCCCATCAAGATGTTTAACCCCCCACATGTGTCCTATACTGCCCCGGTATACACCTTGTCTGTCTTGTCTGTTAACCTACCCAACCTACCTCCCCAAATATACCTACTATCCCTCCCCAACATCCCACTCTCACCTGAAAAAAAAAGGGCAATCTGTTCCCAAAAAAAATATCACCCCATATATAGCTGTCCATTTCACGCACATGTCCACTGGACACATATAATTTGGTCTAATTGCCATCACAACATATTATTGTTGTCCTCACCCCTCCCTTAGCGGTTTGAGTGTCCAAACCTACCTCCAAATTCAGTGTATAGACACAGCTGTTGCTGTACAAGAAATGGGCAGCTATGGACCTTCTGTACACCCTCCTGCACATCCCTAGCTATTTTCCCCACTGTCTTTCCCTCTTTGTCCCCCTTTTTCACCACTTTCCTATCAACCCTTTTTTCTTTTCTTTTAAAGAAATTAGCACAGGGGTAAGTGGGAGTAAGCACTTTTAAGCAGCAGTAAGTGGGTTTCAGCCTGTTTGTGAGGGGGTAAGCAATGCCTACCCAGGTTAAGCAATTTAGAAGCTAACGGAGTATAAAAAACTGTAACCAGAAGTTAGCAGTGCTTACCTCTGCACAAACCCACGCAAACCTGCTTACAACTGATTAAAAGTGCCTTAATCACTCTGTATCCAATGCCCCGTGTTCTGCTCAGCAACAAAATAAACAGCCTCTGCAAGGTTCAGACTAAGGACCCAGCACACCATAGCCAAAGTGATTTACCACTCAGCCATGTCAGATAGACATAACTCTGCTGTTTTCAAAAACATATCATCCAGCCCAGTCATTCAGCAGTACAGGAAATTTATTTAAACATGTAGATGTGCGTGTGTGTGTGTGTGTGTGTGTGTGTGTGTGTGTGTGTGTGTGTGTGTGTGTGTGTGTGTGTGTGTGTGTGTGTGTGTGTGTGTGTGTGTGTGTGTGTGTGTGTGTGTGTGTGTGTGTGTGTGTGTGTATGTGCGTATATATATATATATATATATATATATATATATATATATATATATATATATCTAAATATATATATATATATATATATATATATATATATATATATATATATAGGTTTACTATCATAAACTCGAAAGTCAAAATAAAACGTGTCTTAATGTTTGAATTTAAACATCGGAAATGAACATTTCCGTATGTCCCTAATGTCGAAAACAGCTGTGTATTGTCGAAAATGTCGCCATGACATTTCCGACAATACACAGCACTCCCACCCGTGCCTCCCTACCTAACTAGCCTAAACTCACAGTTATGCAGGGCAAGCCCCCTGCAGCCTAATGGGGGCTGTGCCCCCACCCCCAACTTAATATTACAACTCCGAGATCACACTACAGTGAGGAAAGGGATGTATTTCCCTAACCGCACTGTACCGCGATCCCCTCACATGAGCGAACATTATAATTGTGAATGCACAGTCCATTCACAATGATAATGTTAGCTCGCCACATAACCTGCCGAACTATGAAGTATTCCAACATCTGTTGTTCGAATACTTCATAGCCGCAATGCACGCCAGCATTGTGATAGTAAACCTATATACATATATGTATATATATATATATATATATATATATATATATATATATATATATATATATATATATATATATATATATATATATATATATATATATATATATATATATATATATATATATATATATATATATATATATATATATATATATATATATATATATATATATATATATATATATATAGGTATTTACAGACATACATCTGTAGATAAAAATGGGAACATAACAAAAACATGTATGTCCACATGCTGTTAATGGGGTTGAGGAGGCCCATGCAACATATGTCTTGTACATATAGGTATTCCCCCATTGCCAAACACATCTGCCCTGCAATACACTACCAACTGTTGCAGATCCCATAACCAGGACCTGACACAACATAGGCACAAGATGTTAACAGTACTCTATCCCACCTGTATGATGTCAGGCTGATATCAGTAACATATCATGCACTACAGTGTGGCTACCATAGGGAATGTACAATGCGGAAGCAATCAACATCCTTAGGATACATATAAACAGACACATATATGCAGATACAGATATACATATATATATATATATATATATATATATATATATATATATATATGTGTGTGTGTGTGTAACTACACATATACATAGAGATATGTATAGGAAACTACATATGTAGAAGGTGCACACAATACGGAACAGCCACTATGCCTACAGTTACCACCTTACCAACTGGACACTGTATGAGCTACCCATACAAATGACAATTGTTGCCTGTAACATATACCCACAGAGAGGTCAAAGAATATAACACCACACACTGGTTTGCATACATGGGTAAGCTTTATTTGTGTACTACTACAGTTGTATATGCCATGTCATATAGCTGTTTAGACACTGACATACATATAAACAGAGTAATGCAACTGTGAAACAGTTATATTAATACAGTAGTATGGAAAGGTTTACATATGTTGCTGTCCAGGCCGTGGCCTTCAAGTAGTACAATAGTAAAGACAGACTGGGCCACAGGATATCAATCAATCAACAGTACGTAAGGCAGATGTATAGTCTAGCAGCCTTTATATACACTCTGTACACAATCCCTAGGGGGTAAAGACCTCAGTTGATACAATGGGATGTATCTGTTACATAACAAGGCATAACTGACACCGTCACAATCACACTGAAAAACAGAACAGTCTGTATGGCAGGAGGCAGTAGGCCTGTACTTACCCAAGGTGAATTGTATGGTAATGTACATCCAGATATTTTAATGCAGCTTACCTCTGATACCCCCACAAGCTCTAACAGCCTAGGTTATTTATGGTGCACCCCCCCTAGACTCAATAATACAGGGCTATATACTACTGTTACATACACTGGCCTCTGCAGTGCATAAGGGCACACATGTATTGTATAGGTGAAGCCCACACATATATGGACCCAACCTCACAGTATGTGTGGGGGACACAACAGCAGTGGACCGATGGCAGGAATGGCAGCACGACATACTCACAGCCCACTACATAACCCCTGACAGCATGTCATATGTACAAAGCCTGGTATGTAGGAGTAGGACAGAGGCTGGAACACAGGCCCATATGTGTAAAACCTTTGTCATACACTAGGCAAGTCACTGGTCTTACAGGATAGTTTGCAACATACCCTTAGTCAGGAATATGAAGTTAGAAACAGAAAGGGATGTAGCAATGTACTGACAGCACTCAACACAGCACTGTGCCAGTGATATATCTGACACAAGACCTGTGTGGTGGACAGATAAAACATAATAGGCACACCTCTGGCCATCAAAAGGATAGGCCCACAGTTGAGAGCTATGCAGACAGACTGCATTCCAAGTTAAACCCTTATGTACACACAAACCCCATAACACTAGTGCTATACAATGCATACAACAACACTACTTACACTCTGTAGTTCTGGAACCTCCTACAAATATGTAGCAGGCCTGAGTGTGCAGGTTCTCCTGTAAGAAGTATTGCTACCTGCTGTCTGCAACACTGATGCCCACACACAGGAAGGATGTCCATCATACAGGAAAGGTAAAGGGACCATGCCCACATGATGTAGGGATTTATAGTAGTTGGTTGCCATGACAGTGGTAATTGGAAGTACTACACAGCATGCTGCATTCAGGTAGCAAGTGGAGGACACTGATTGGTGCAGAGGCCATCACTTGATCATGTGCATCAACTACAAATTCCATGCTGCAATCTATGCAAAGCAGCTCATTCCATTTACTGGAGAGAGACTGTGAGTGAGAAAGAGACAGAGACAGAGAGTGTGTGTGCATATAAGGCACAGAAAAAAAAATCCAGAAGAGTCTGCATTCCCAGAACAGGTATGTAAAGTATATATGTATGTAACTGACCAAAGTACTTAGTCAATAATAATGGAATAGATGATGTAGAATGATTTATATGTGCCTTCAGGTGTTGTTATAATGATGTTCAGCTGAACAACTGCTAAGAACAATAGAGTCCGTCCCTGTGGGTAGTGGGCCATACCAGTCAACCATGTAGAGCAGCACTGACTGATAAGATGTAAGCCATCATAGTGTGTGTTGTGTAATGGGAAGTATGTATATTATGTAGCCAATAGCTGATGGTGGAAGTAATGCCATTATGATGGACACGTGGGTTCCATAGCCCATCTCTTGCAGGATATTCAGGTTAATCTGTATTGTAGAATGCAGGAATGCCATAGGTGTATAATAGGGTTACCTGCAATCTGGCCCTACATATATACCCCCCTAATGTCAGGCTGTATCCATATGTGGCACCTGTCTGTGTTGTACCAAGGCAGAGCATTGCAGCTGTGCAGAAAGGTGTTGTATGATTGTGGACCTGATGTCTGAATGTACCCCACATATAGGTATGCATATGTGTACACACACACACACACACACACACACACACATATATATATATATATATATATATATATATATATATATATATATATATATATATATATATATATATATATATATATATATCGACATGTATGCCCACAAATATACAGATACCCATGTGTAGACATATATATGAGCACATATATACAACATCACATATATCTACACATATATAGATATATACCTATATGCACATGTTACATATACACAAACACACATATATGTATGTAAATACATGTCCCTTATATTACTACCACAGTGCTGCATGCTATGTGTGAGGAAACAACACACATAGCAATACACACAGATATCTACAGCTGTCAGTGTGTGCAACATGGATGGGTATGTCACATGTGAACCCCTTGTTGGGACCACATTGCCCTTGTCTGTGAAGTATGGAATGGGAATATGAGGAAGTATGGCAGGTATAGTTGTGGAGGTGGTCAGGGTTGGTAGATATAGAGGACAG
Source organism: Protopterus annectens (assembly GCF_019279795.1). Classification (NCBI taxonomy): domain Eukaryota; kingdom Metazoa; phylum Chordata; order Ceratodontiformes; family Protopteridae; genus Protopterus; species Protopterus annectens. Next base: position 1,342,245,205 of record NC_056739.1, on the reverse strand, counting down.
CCTACAGGGGTGATATGTGACACATGTGGTGGGTAAACACCCTGGATGGTGTCTTGTGGTCTGTGATGTGGATGCCCCATGGGCCCCAATATGGACACAATGGGAACAAGCCTCCCACCCACTGCTACTCACAACAGCAGTCCACGTCCCTAAGGTTCCTGGCTTGTAGGCTGAGCAGGAGGAGCATGTGAGCCTTGTGAATGTGTATTGGGTGCCCCAAGGTGATGTAGCACATCCCACATGTGTCTGTGGAGCGCCTTATGGAACAAACCCTGGACCTGACCTCAGGGGACAGGAACATGTTTGTGTGTGCCCCCGGGGGGGACAACATCCCCTGGGTTGGTTCCACCTGAGGGTATTGCTGGACCAGTACATGAGGAGGCCGCAGGGTGGGACACACATGTGATGTGGCCTGGTAAAATGGGCAGATGAGTTTGGAGAGGTGGTTCTGCTGGACAATAGTATATATACGTGTTATTGTGTCACTGTTATAGAACATAATGTTGGTTGTAATAGTCTACACAATCCCAGACCATGTCCAACAGCATGCATAGATAACTGCAATAACACAGAATGTCAGATGTGTAGCAAACACATAGCAAGCATATCACAGGCATATATGGAACCATTGTGGCCCTGACAATGGCATGCAGGTGAATAGTCTGTAACAGGCCAGCAATGATAGTGTCCACACAGGGAACATGGCTACAAACACATTGCACAAAGCGTGGTACAGTACAATATCTGCCCCACTGGTAGGTATGCTGTAGCCATACCTATTGAGTTGTGTTTACAGTTTGTTGTCACTGATATGGTCGGGGGGGTGACTGTGATGTGTATTAAGAACTGTGGTAACCTTGCTGCATGACTTGCTCACACCTGTGTCCATCTTTATGTCTTTGAGGCACGATATCCCATGGAAGGCTGCCAGCCTACACAGCAGCTGAGAATGAAATCCTGCTGAATGAACTAATACAGCACTATGTGATCCTGTTTGGCCTGGCCACCCATGATCAGCAGGAGTGGACCACCCAGAGGAATGACCTAGTCCACAGGGTCAATGATGTCAGACTGCACAACCGCAGTTATGAACAGGTCCGGCATCATTGTTCTGACCTGCTTTGCAATGCCCATCAGCATGCTGCTGCAGTCCGGGGGGAATCACCTCATCCATCATCCCCTGACACATGTGGAGGAGATCCTGGCCAGCCTCGTGGCACCTGCCCAGCCAGCTGGCCACCAACCACTAGACATCTTTGTGGAGGTGGGTGCCACCCACACACCAGCCGAGAAGCGTGCAGGTAAGGCCACAGGGCACATCCGTAGACCACTGTTGCGTACACTTCCGCATCAGTACAGGTAGATCATGCATATCTGACATGTCATAGATATATCTTGTTGCTGCATAGTAGTGATAAACAGATGTCCATATGTGGAAGTATTGTGGAAATGTACTGTTGATGTATTGTAATGCTGTACCCACCCTGTAGCAATGCCACAAGTGTGGCCACTGACTTTGCATCTCTCACCCTCTTATGTAGGTCCTTCCGGGATACCACCAAGACAGCAGCCTGTAGCTGGTGAGTATGGTTTATGTAGATGCTTCCCAATACACCGGGCATGTAATGGTGATGGTATAGTCCATGCAAACATCTAACACACCTACCCAGAATGCATGTTGTACATGTACACGTATTGTTGCTGTGAAATGCATGGCATCACAGGAGTGACCAGGACGGGGTATTGGAAGGGTAATTCAGAAACCTGCATGATAACTAACATCCTGTCATTGTGGAATGTATCCACAGGGAGTAACAGAATGGTGGGAGATATAGCCTACAGTAAGGACATGTATGGAATAACACCCATATACAGTGCAACACCAGTGTATATACCTGTAGGACAATGGCAACTGCTGCAGAGATACACTATGGCATAAGGCATTACATTGGTCCACATTATCAGCTGGGACTAGGCTCTAACATGTGGTGTTCTGTGTATGGGACACTGCAAAGTGACACATGTGTAGGGCTTACTTGTCATGCATCTGCAAAAAGGCTGAAGGAGGGGAGGTGTCAGCTTGACACACCAGTGCACTGCAGCAGAGATCCTAAGGATGCTAAGAATGGCTGCATCTGCACATAGTCAGGTTCAGGACCTGTGGCAGCCGTAACCCTACCCCCACAGCAATAGTGATGGCAGTGTGTGAACACCAAGGGATATACACATGAGTAGACCTTGCAATCATGCAGATCAGGGGGACATGTGTAGGGCAGACTGAACATACACTGGCAAATGCAGATGGCCCACACTGGTATACTCCTGCCAGGAGTAGTGACTGCTGTAGTCCTCTAAATGCCTACACAAGCGATCACAACACAAGACCTGTTACTACATTACATGCCTGACCTGTGTGTACTGGTGCGACAAACCATTATGATAAGGGTGTGCACACATATGCCCACATGGTGTGCATGCATTGCTGTCAGCATCTGCACACCTAACACATTCCGTAGACACTGTATGTGAAAGTACAGGACATATGTCACATATTGAGCTCATGTACTGTTAAGATATGTGGTGATGTGGTCCCATGGCAGATCAAGGAATGGTGTGTCATATCAAAGAGGGTGCATACACCCCCCATAGCCATGGTATGCTCTGATGGTTGTCAGTGTAAGAGTGTTGGATTGGTCATACATGGTCTGCTTATGTTGAGAGCTGTGAATCAGACATCAGGCATCCACAAATGACATCTGTCCACATATCATCCCAGGTATGTGTTGCTGGAAAACATAGGGGTTGTAAGCATTAAATCTGACATAACTGGCACAGTACTACACATTCAGCAATGGGCTGTACACCTGTGATGTGTGGTGCACAGTACATGGCAGTGTGCAGAACAGGTGCACAGCAATACTGTGTACATGGGTGCAGTGGTATCCAGGGGAAGGGGCTTTACCTAGTGACATAGCACATGCATCACACACATGTATACTGTTGCTTGCATGGATTGACTATAGCTGCACTGCATGCTGTTGGGTACCATATGTTATACATGTTGACAGATGGGTAATAGGAGGACTGTGTGTACTATCATTGTGCAACCTCACCTGTATGTGTGTGTGTGCATCCTGGTGGGTAGTTAGTTTGTCTGTAGGGTCACTCTGGTGAAGTGGAGGGAGGTTGATGCATATGGGATGTGTGTGTGCATGTGTGCATGTTTGTGTGGCTGGCTATGTATGCACATGTGTGATTGTGGGGTGTTCATACAGCAGTACCTCCCTCTGGGATCATGCAGTACATGGACATGGGCTGTCACATTACACACCAGGAATATATGTCATGTGTGTAATCACAGGACATCTGATAGTATAATATGGTCTGTAGCATGGAACAGGCATTGAGAGGGAAGGTATACACCAGGTAAACCCTTAATATCGCATTCAGCAGAGAGGTCTCCTACAACCCACATATGCAGCACTACAGATGCATTGGGGAAGTACTAGTCAACACCAGGGAGTGTATCCATATATTACAGTTGTCACATGATAGGCTGATTGAGCAGCATATCTGGCATGTACTGAGCATTACATACACATGACACACCAGTGCATGATATTATGGATTGAACATAGTAGCCCACACATATAGGGGCCATGCTCATGATGTCTGGACATACACAGGGTGAACACTGAATGACAGCAGTAAGGCCATCTAAAACCACTACACACAGGTCAGGCATGTAATGTAGTAACAGGTCTTGTGTTGTGATCGCTTGTGTAGGCATTTAGAGGACTGATATGTTAATGAGTGGTATCAATGTGTGTATGTTACCAAGTGTGATGCAGGATGGGGTACACATGGACATATACGTGAGACTGTCTGTAAAGCCACGGACATGTAGGTATGACACTGGTGTGAGTGTGTGTGTGTGTGTGTGTGTGTGTGTGTGTGTGTGTGTGTGTGTGTGTGTGTGTGTGTGTGTGTGTACTGGTAGGCAATGCTGTACGGGCTTTAAAGTGCATTTATTGTTTTCCCCCACAGGTGGTGAGGTGGGTCAGGGTCCCTCTTCCATGCAATCTGATATTGTTGCCCATACAGACACCAAAGATGATGATAGTACTGTTGAGGCACAGGTGATGTTGTCAGTGGCCGACACTGCTCCATCATATGACATCCACCTTTTAGCCACCTCAACCCCGCACACAGTTTCAGTGCCTATACATACCCCATCACCAGTGGCCATAGTGGAGGGACAGCTGGCATTTGGTGGCAGTGCACAGGAAAGTGTGGTAAACATGCCTACTGTGTCTGGTCAAAAGCAGGCACAGCCAGATGCCCAGCAGGACACCACATAGGCAGATGTCCTAGGGTGCTCGTGGTAGGGCCACTGGACATCATGCCCCTGGCAAAGGTAACATCACTGATACCAGCAGGTGTATGTTTCAGGCTGTCATGGCAGCACAGGCACATATGGAACGTTACACCAGACAGGGCCTGAGGCTACAGAGGGCTGCTCTCACATCTGTAAGTGACAAAGTCTGTGAACTGTCTGGTGCTATCCGTGCTTATACAGAGCTCATGGACAGATGGCATGGTGAGATGATGGCCCTCATCAACCGTGGTATGTCCATGCTGGAACATGTGGTGGGGGTGTGGTGATGGCTGCGTGGATGTAGGCCAGCAACACCAACAGCTGGCAGTCAACGTGGACATGCTAGGACACCAAGGGGCTACCGTAGTAAAAGTACCAGTCCCGGCAATGCGGGGGGAACTGTCTAAACCACACCACAGCAGGCCACATGCACGTGGTCCTGGCCAGTCCCAGTAGGGTCCTGGTACCAGCGGACATTTGTCATCGGCAGGTGAGAGTAGCACATCGAGGCCTGTACCTGCACATGCCCATGGAACCCCTGGCAGGCACAGTCCACATGTCCATGGCCGGAGGCAGTGAACTGCACACCCTGCCAGTTACGGTCTGCAGCTGTCCATAAACACCTATGTAGGGCACCACATGGCAGAACTGTGTGCATGCATACCCACACACTATACAAACACACCTAGGGCAACCCCATACCTACATACACCACATCACCAAACCCAGCTCACCTCAGTAAACCCCTCAACCACACACATGGTGTCAAATGTATGACCCACCCTCAGCCTCTGGCAAACCAACAACACACCCTATGCATATGATGATACCTGTGCCACATCCCTGCCATCCATACTATCAATGCAGGGACAAGCTAATATGGTTCTGATGTGCACTGTGACTGTACTACAGTGTACCACAGTACTGCAGTGTGACATGTTGTAAGGAGTAAAGGGTAATGCATATATGTCAGGTATTGTAGCCATCCAGCAATGATGCATTATAGCTTTTAGTAGCACTGGTTGATTGTGGTCTCTATAATGTTACCCATTTGTGTTGTAGGTGTACATGTGTCAGCACGAGGATGCCCTGTGCATATGATAGCAACCTGTGCCACATCCCTATCATCCATACCATCAATGCAGGGACAGGATAATATGGTTCTGATGCACATGGTGACTGTACTAAATGTACCACAGTACTGCAGTGTGACATGTTGTAAGGAGTAAAGTGTTATGCATATATGTCAGGTAGTGTAGCCATCCAGCAATGATTCATTATAGCTGTTAGTAACACTGGTTGATTGTGGTCTTTATAATGTTATCCATTTGTGCTGTAGGTGTACATGTGTCAGCATGAGGATGGTCTGCAGTCATATTCCACAACGGGGTATGGCACTGTGGTGACACCATGGCTGTGACATATCTGAGATATAGTTGAACGCATGTCACAGGTTAGGATAATGTTTATTGCCTGTGCCACATGGACAGGTGACCTGCTGGGGCATGTATACCCTGCAACCTGATGTAGACCCATCCAAATACATGCACACTGTTACTTGGCAACACTGGGACTAGACCCCTACCTAGGTATGTAGTGATACTGAAGTGTGTGGCTTAGATTGCACACACCACACAGCATTTAGAGTGAGGTGTGTCCTAGGTTACATGTTATATGCAGAACATCCCCAGACATGTACAGTATGGTAATGGGGGATGTAATGAGTGCATATGGACAATACATAGTGTGACATACCTTCATATACATATTAACAGACACATAACAGGCAGACACACATGCAAGAGACCAGGGCCTATCGCTGCTAACTAACTTGACCATGTGTCCAATGTGTTACAAGTAGGCTGCACATAGCACATGCATAACTGGCCTGGATTGTGGTATCAGTTACCTGTATGGTTGATGGTGACAGTGATAACCATAACATGGTACATGTGATACATACCGGGTGTACCTTGGTGTAATTACAGTGTACACAGCACCCACATCCCCCAGTGGATATTGTACTCCCTGAAACCTATGATGACACTCTGCCATACCCACCATCACACATTGGCCATGACTGCGATACAAACCATAGTATACCCCAAAAGTGGTACTACAGGGATATGCATCTAATGCACATGCCACATGCATAGTAAGGTGTTGCATTGTCATGCCTCACCTATGGCCAGCAACAACACTATTTGTACTACAGTGTGGCAATGGGTATTGTAATAGGAGTATGTGGCCTCGCAATGCTGTACCCTACAGTTACACGGACATGCACACATACACACACTTGCCAGAACACAATGGGTATCCAATGCCTATCAACCCATTTGTACAACACTGTTGTGCTGGTACTGCAAGGCTCATGTAGCCAGTATGGAAAGGAGCTTAACAGGGTACATGTAATGTCCCATACAGCAGCAGCCACAACTGACTATGGCAATGGGTGTTGCAGTGGTTGCGAAGTACCTCCTGGAATTCCCAAGTACAGGTGTGCTAACACACAGACACTGCTATACTCAGTCATGCACACATACACATGTGTCAGTACAGGGGTGCATTGCTGCAGGTGGTCACATCTGTGTACCTAGCTATTGTCCAAGGAGAGATGGGAAGTGTAGGGGTTGTGTGTACAGTGGTATCCTGCCACCTGCCAAGTGGCAGCAGGCAACGTATCGACAGACACTACTGTGGTGACCCTCAGGGTAAGAATGACATGCATCAGCCAATCCTCCAGGTGCCTCCTGCACATGGCCACTGAGGAATCAAGTTGACATGTATGCAACATGCTTTACAACATATGGTTAGAGTCTGTGATGGAGTCCTGTACCCAAGCATGTTCTGTTGACTGTGGTAGTGTAGTGGAGGTACCCGTGGCATGTGGTACATACAGGGTGTCATCTCCTATATGTGCCAGTTCTTACACAGCTGGGCAGACATGTCAGTATCAATCAAGCTTACGTTGCATGTACATATCCCAACTGGATACCTGCCATCTGCACATCTGTACAGGGACTGACAGTCATCAGCTTGGCAAGTAGCTATTCAGTAGGATGAGTATGTTGACAGATAGATGTTTGACAACAATATGTATGCCATAACTACATGTCAGAAGCCCTCACTAACATGTGTTGTTTATACAGTTACATTCCACATGTCGGATCATTACCCAGTAGGGTTTATATACTGTGACACAGCTCGCACACCAGGGATACAACTGGGAGGCCTCAGAGTCCAGCTATGCCTTCAGGTGTGCCTGTTGTCAGTACTACATTTAGCACTCTGCTTTTGCCTGCATAAGCACTGCCAACAGTAGTACCGCCATGATACACTACATGCCAGTGTGACAGCACGTACCCTGGACTACTACTCCTGTATGTAACACATTCACATGGATAACAGTGCTGTACAGGCCTCATTTATGTCTGTGTCCCACACATGACACTCACACCCCTTGCTACTGTAATGACAGCACATAGGCACATGTATTGAACATGGCATTACATACACTTAATACAAATGTCATTACCCTGCTATGTTATCAGACTGGGTGGTGTGCACTGTTTACCAGGGCTAAGCCATGCTTAGCAAGTATCAGCATTCCTGCAATATAACAGCTGAACTGATTTGTGCACTGGTAAGAGAAGCCTACACTGTGTAAGTGCCCGTACGTTTAGCCATAGCTTAGCATTGCCTAGCTTTGCTCAAGCCCAAGCAAACCCACTTAAAGCTGCTCAGAACTGCCTTATCCACTCTGTATCTGACAGCCCTTGTTCTGTCCAGCAACAAAATGAACAGCCCTTGCAGCTCTTGAACCCAGGACATGTACATTATAGTCACAACACTTAACCACTACGCCATGCCCACTGTGAAGACAGCTGTTGTTTTACCAATATATCTGTCAATACACATATTGAGTAGTATTGAACAATTGCCTTTACTTCCACAATTGTGCAGTACTTGTTATTAATATGACTGTTGCATCACATATGTTGTTTTATCATAATCTACACATAGCAGATACATATGGTGAGATACATCTGGGAGGGTATACACAACCGTGAGGTTTACACATGACAGGAATATGGATATATACATATAATAGGTTGATATATGTTTACATGTACATACAAATGTATACTCATACATATATCTGCATACACATCTCATAAAGTGCTACATATATATGGCCATGTGTACATCTCTTCGAATGCACATCCATATATATATATATATATATATATATATATATATATATATATATATATATAGAGCTATATATGTATGCACATCCTATGTGTACAGATATGCCTATTTATGTGGATATATATATATATATATATATGTAGATATCTATAACTATATGTGCATACATATCTATTCTGTTATACCTATTACTGTCAATATATATGTAGATATCCATACGTATATGTGCATATGTATCTCTATCGGTATATGTGTAGACATATATTGCTCTTATATGTATATGTCTGAGTGTTTATATATATATATATATATATGTACATATACATATCCATCTATGTATATCGATATGTCTATGTGTATATATCTATATAGATATATGGATAATTATATATACATATATGTTCACCATATGTCCTGAACATGGAGTAGAGCCCTACCTCAGCCTCAGTAGTCCCAGCCTCTTAGTGCAAGGGGATGTCAGGTATGTACTGCAGGTATATTTGTAGACTATTGCTACTATAATAGGGATTGACTTCACAGACACGTGTGTGGGAGGTCACATCTGCTTTTAACATGTGCGCCATTGGCTACTGACAGACATCCTAAGGACATCATAGTACAGTACCACTTCTAGCACAGTAATGATCCTGTGGACTACAGCAGAGATATGGCCAATATATGTGGACAGTCTGACACACTCTGGTTAGTCCAGAAGTATACACAGAACCCCTTAGTGCAAGACCTGTGGACCAAGCCTGACAATGTGGATGTTAACAGCCATGTAGATGGGTATATCACGTAAATACTGGTATACATTTGCCCCCATAAGTTATGCATTCACACACCCCTGTCTGTCCTGACACATAATAACCACTGGTACAGAGGTGCCATGGCCACATACTACCCACTAGTAAGTGACATACATCTGTACAGCATCCCACTGCTTTGTCTGACATATGTGACTGTTATGGTGGCCCAGCAGCAGTTCATCTGGCAAGTATCTGGACATAACATCTCACTGGGTAAGTACACTAAGCTGCTAGGCATGTCACAAAGTACTGTGCAGGCTACAGGCAGACTGCCATAACACCGGCCTACATTTTCTATGGGGGACTACGCATGTACCTGCATATATAGCAGGCTCTACAGGCATGTCACAACACAGAGTAACAGGCACCTGTGTTTAAGTGCATAACCACAACAAATGTGAACACAGCCACAGTCACATATGGTAAGTTAGCGTAGTATTACAGTATATGGACTATCTAATCAACACCATCCTCATATGTGCCACTCACACACTAACCCTACATATACTGGGCCACTACACAGTGTGGTCCAATGCCCATCCGTGGTATGGGACATGTGTGTGTTTGGCCCTACAAACATGTAAGCCGACAGGGTAACATACAGTGGAGCAGCATGTAACATCAGATAGAACAGGGCCAAGAACAATGACATCTACCACAGTCTGTGCACAGGCCAAGGTACATATTCACAATACACACACTATCGACAATCACCATAAGTACACAGACTTCAGTACTGTACACACAACCACAGAATGCTCAGATTATGTCCTCAAATATAACCCCTACTATACATAACATATGTAGCAATCTGATATCTCACTGCCTTGTTATCAGATATGATGTCAATAAATATGGTGTATAGAACATATACACCTCTTACTGCATGACATATGTACAAAGGTTGACAGAGTTGTGGCTGGGAGGCGCAAACACAGGGCCAATATTGACATGTTGCTGTGATAACCTCATACATTTACTGTTGTAACAGGGTTTGTTGCAACATATGTCCTATGAGGGATATGAAGTCAGTAACTGTCATGGCTGTCACCATGTACTGACTACAATACTCACACTATGCTTCTGCAGTTCACAGACAGGTGCTCTGTGGGTAACACAAGAAACAAAAGACACCACACACTGCCCAGTCTACAGATGACCCTACAGATGGGGTTTCCTCATAAACATAGCACTGACATTACAGGTATTAAAACATGTAGCACAGCCATATTCACACATACCCTGTTAAACCAACATTACTCCAAATGCAGTATAGCAGCACTTACATTCTGTAGTCATGTCAGGCACATCCCCCTCGTGTCTGTTGGCCTGTTTCCACAGTGTATGTTGTTAGAGGTAAATCCCCAATCCATCTGTGATGCTGTTTACCAAACAACAGATACAGGTCCTGCTCACAGTGAATGAAAAGGCCCAACACCAACATGATTTTCTTAGATATTGAAGTGTGTTTCCATGCAATTGGCTATGGGAACATTACCACAGCTGTTCCACATGCAATCAGCTAGAGGAGGGCTGCAATTCGTGTAGAGGCCATCAGCTGATCATGAACAGCACTTACAATACACATGCTGCTGCCTAAGCAAAGTAGGTGTAAGTCTCCACATCCACCAAAGAGGGAGTGAGAGAGACAGACACAGGCAAAGATATGTCAGAGAGGCGTTGGAGAGTAAAACCTAAGCATGCATGTGTCACACACCTACTAGTACAGGGTATCAAACCCCTGATTGACTATGTATTGCTATCACATGTCTATGTAGTTATTGGATGCACCACATAGGTTACATGCTGAGGAGCCCTCCAAATGTATATGGGATGGTGAGTGACATCTGCAACAGTGATATGGTAGCTATACGGTAGATGTAGTACACGTGCCTGTCCTCATGAACAGGTGTCAGCATCAGCACAGCCACACTCTCTCAGGGACCCACACACACTGACACACTTGGCAGGGTCAGGAATACAACTCCTCACTAGCTAGATTGCCAAAATACAGTACTGTGTAGGTATCACATGCACCACAGGGGTTATCCGGAGGTTATATGGGCAAAGGATATGTGGAGGTGTCTGACATCAGACAGCATGCTTCAGTATGCCAATGGGGGTTGTAGTGAGTGTGAATGTGGTCATAGGCATCAAACACCATACACACAGACACAGGGTGCCAGGACTGACATGCATGGGTGTATTGCTTCACGGGTGTGTAGTGGTCGACTGTGACAAATGGCTATACAAGACTAGGTGATGGATATAAAGGATAAACAAAGCTGCACTAGACTTTCACTAACCAAAAGAAATTTATTAATAAACAGAAAAAAATGTAAGCAATTTCGCGATAACTACTCACACTTCATCAGACAAGTGAGTTACAAAAGAAAACAGTTCATATATCATTTAAAACACTCACCTGATGCACTTAAGCCAATCACAAATCATACAGCACTTAGAAGATAGACACTTTCAATTAATATCCTATGTAATATAATGATGAAAAAATATATACATTAAAATCTTAACATTTAAACTAGCAGCTTCATAATTATCAACTTCATAAAAAAAAATATATATATATAGGCCCTTCTCAGTATGGAGAACATCGATGTCTGTGCAGTGACAGAAACCTGGTTCAAGGCTCCTGAGAGCACCCCAGCACTATCAGGTTTTACCTCTTATCATCGTTCCGCCCCAAAAAGAAAGGAGGTGGGGTATCCATATTCATCAAAGACACCCACACCTCAAGACTGGTGGCAGACGATGCATCGGAGACCATCCAGGTGCAATTAACCATAGGCAAGACTGCTCTACAAATTGTAGCATGTTACAGGCCACCCTCACAAACTCAGGAACCTCACATGGCCTTCCTGAAAACACTAGAGGGATAAATGTATCACCAAACACTATCATACTAGGTGACTTCAATTACCCTAATATAGACTGGGAACACTACTCAAGCCCAAACACAAAAGTTCCTGGAATTCATAAACTCAAATGCCATGGAACAACTAGTCACCATCCCCACAAGAGGAGAAAACATACTTGATCTCATCATCACGAACATGGGAGCACAATGTTCAAACACCGAAGTATACCCCTCACTGGTGAGATCAGATCACAAACTAATCTCGCTGGAGGTCCTCATCCCACCCCACCTGAAATAAAAAGACCACAGTAAAGAACCTGAATCATTTACAAATGCCTTCTACCAGCACCTGCAGTGGATAAGGCAATCCCAAGCAAAACAAAGACTCTTTGTACCAAGGCCCAGTCTGGTGGACCCCAGCCATAAACAAACTCTACAACAACAAGATAGAGCAAAATCCTTAAAAGGTAAGACACCCTTGATCACTATAAGTAAAAACTAAGAGCTCTCATAAAATCATCCAAAGCAAATTTTGAGAGAAAATAGCTAAAGACTCAAAAGACAATCATAAGGCCTTAGATATGCTCAGAACTAGTTCAAAATGATGTGAAGATTACTGATCCTACAGACATTGCCAACATACTGGCTGACAGGTTCAGTGCAAACTTCTCCCCTCCCCAAAGGAGAGATATCTATACTCGATTGCAGCCCCCAAACATCTCCAACGCCCAAGTGAGAACTGCTCTCTCCAAAGCAAAAACACAGCATCCATGGGACCTGATGGTGTCCCCGGCTGTGTGCTCCAATTAAACCCACAGCTAGGACAGCTGTTTAATCATAGTCTTACCTCTGGATACTGCAACTGTGGTCCCACTTCACAAAGGCGGTGCCTCCACCGACCCTGGAAATGCCTTATCTGCAAAGCCATGGAGAGGATCATAATGGACCAAGACATAGGGAATTTGCAGACTTTGGATCCATCCCAGTTTGGCTTTGTCAAAGGCAGATCATGCCTTCTAAACTTGGTTGACTTTTTGAAACAGTCACCAAAGCCATTGATGAGGAAAGGCAGTCCATACAGCCTACGATACAATACCCTATCATTGAAAAACTCATCAGCTTAAATGTTAACCCATACATCACAAGATGGGTTGCAAACTGGCTGAGTGACAGAACCCACAGGGTCAGAGTTGCTGGCGCCATGTCAGACTCAAAGCCTGTCACAAGTGGTGGACAAAGTTTGCAGATGACTGCAAACTGAAGCCATAGTAGAAAACACATCTGACACAGATATCCTTCAGAAGGGTCTCACAGAAACGGATAACTGGTGCCAGAGCCATGGCCTAAAGTTAAATGCCAAAAAATGCATAGTCATACCGGTGGCAATCCACTGAGCACAGAAGAAGTTATCAGGGACCTGGGGACCCAGGTTGATAGTAGTCTGTCATTCGACACCCATGTAGCTAAAGTAGTTAGGAAGACCTTCTACATTGCCCACCTTATCATGAAGGGATTCTCATCTAGATCAAGGGAGGTCATAGTCTCCCTATACTCATCACTCATCAGACCAATGATTGAGTACAATGCCCTATTCGAATGTATCTGACCCGACACTTGCAGCAGCTGGAGAGGCCACAAAAGTTCCTCACCAAAAGGATAAAGGGTCTCAAACATCTGTCCTATGCTGCCCGACTGAGAGAACTCCAGCTCTGCTCAGAGGTGACCTTTGCCTAACATACAAGGCCATGTCAAACCCAGATTTGATGAATATGCTTCACCTCAAAAATCTAGATCAGTCACAAGGGCGGAGACTTAAACCCTGGAGGGATAGATTCATCACCCAAAGACTCCCTATGCTGTGGAATAAAAGCTGGCCTTGTTCAAGAGAAATCTTGACCAATGGATGGGAGATGGATTACCTCAGTGTCACTGCTCAACAGAGGCACAGCAAAATAATGGGTATAGTTCCCCAGATAGCCTAGTATGAACCTATGAACCTATGAACCTATATATATATATATAATATAATATATATATATATATATATATATATATATATATATATATATGTATATTTTCTATGTATTTATGAACTATGTATACGCACAACATTCAGAAAATATTGGATTAATATGAATTAATACACATCTTATATACATCTTAAATTAAAATCTTGAATTAAAAATGCTTAAGGCAACGTGACTTCAAGAAAGATTTGAGAAAAGTAGTCCCATTCAAACCTGGAGGCCTCTCAGCATTAAGTATAAGAATCCATCTCTGCTCACTACTTTCAGTATAATTCTCAATGTCACCCCCTCTTATATTAGGGTGAATAACCTGAGTGGCTAGAAATCTAAAAGTATGTGTATGGTCAGTCTGTCTTACATGGTTAGCCAGGGAATTGCTTTCTTTATGATTATTTATGTCTCTTTTATGTTCAATGATCCTGTCCTTCAAAATCCTATTCGTCTTGCCTACATAATATGCATGGCAGACTTGGCAGAAGGAAAAGTAGACCACATTAGTGGTACGACGATCAGCATAACCAGGACAGCTGACCATAAAATGTTGTGTGGGGTGTACATATACTGTGCTAGTATAAATATATTGGCATGCAGAGCAATGTCTGCAGGGAAAGGTGCCAGTCCATATGGAAGGGACAGGTCTATCTACCCTCATTTTATTGCAAAAAAATTGTTTCAAAGATTTGTTATTCTTGAAGGAAAACAAAGGTGCATCCCCAATTTTATCTCTAAAACCTGGTACTTCATGAAGTAGCCTCCAATTTCCCTTGATAATTCAGGCAAATTCATTAATATCACTAGAAAATTGGAGAACAGCTCTGAAATCATCTTTGTTAGGTCTAGGTTCATGTGAATCAACTGTGGCACTTAAGTATGGTCTACATCTATGGCTCCTCTGTGTCCATGCTTCATCTATGGTGGCAGTAATCTCATTCTTAGAGTAACCCCCTATCTAAAAACTCCTGTTGAACTAGATCTAGTACTTCCTGTGCTGCTTCACCATCATTATGTAACCTAAGCACCCTATACATTTGCCCTTTAAGCACATTTCTAGGGATGTGTCTAGGGCGCATACTCTTTTTGTGAAGTAATGCATTCTTCCTAGTAGGTTTTCTAAATATGCTATTCTGCACACCATTCAAATCTGATTTATTGACCAAAACATCTAAACAACTAAGTTCAGTTGTAGAATATTGATAGCTGAACCTTAATAAGTCAGTGGTGGTATGCATGTATTCAACTAGCCTTTCAAGCTCCTTGCTGTCACCTTTCCACAGCAAAAAAATGTCATCAACGAAAAGGACATACCATAAGATGTTGCCAAGAAATTCATTGCTATCTGACAGTAAAAAACATTGTTCCCAACTTACTAGAGCCAGGTTGGCGTAGCTGTTGGCACATGCTGTGCCCATAACCACACCAGTGTTTTGAAGGTAGAACTGATTTTCAGAAACAAAGACATTGTTCTCCAATACAATATCAAGTAAACCACAGATAAGTGAGATTTTGTTATCGTCAAAACATCTATTAAAAGTTAAAAATTATCTCACTTTATCAATGCCCCATGTGTTAGGCATTGATGTAAATAGTGACTGAATGTTCATAGACACAAACATATAGTCGCTATCAACTGTAATTATCCTGCTATGCAGTCTCTATAAAAATGTTTTAGTGTCTTTAAGAATAGTATGGCAGTTATTAAGCAATTCATGTAGGTTGCCTTCCACAAAAATAGATAGCAGTTCGGTGCACCAACCCGCACCGGACACTGTAGGTCTCATTGAAGGTATCCTGCCATCTTTGTGGATCTTGGGAAGACCATAAATCATTGGAACTAGTGGAGTACTAGTATTAAAGAATTTGAATAAATTCTCATCAATTAAACCAGTCATCAATAAATCAAAAATTAGGAAGGACACTCTTTCCATGATGCCATTAACGACACTTTTGGAGACACACTAATAGGTATTGTCATCCTGTAACAAAACATTCATCTGTTGCAAATATAATTCCATGTCTAAAATCACAATGCCTCCACCTTTGTCATCTTGCTTAATTTCTATAGATTGCATTTGTTGGAGCTCATACAGTGCCTTATTTTCATTAAACGACATATTATTAAAGCTGGTTCTAGTTCCATGTGCAAACAGTTGTCTAAAGTCAGATTCACATATATTAACAAAAGTCTGTATAGCAGGATGCATATTCGGTACAAAAGTACTGGGTCTTTTATATAAACCTGAACCATCATTATTAACACCAGTATTATGTGGATACAAATTTCTCAGAGACAAGTTCCTGCCTAACAGCCTACGATCTGTAAGCATTTCCGCATGATTGGGTCTCCTGGCAGGAATAAAGGAGAGTCCTTTATTTAACAGAGCAATCTGTTCCTCTGTGAGTGTTATAGAGGAAATATTAAAAATCAAACCTGGGTCTAAACTCGTCTCCTCTTGGTTTGCTGGGAGTTCTGTTCCACACTCCAATTACTTTGTCCCTTCGCCTGCCTGGTTAGGCTCCTCGAACGAGTCTTGATGGGTAAAGGGTTCTTTAGTGTAAATTGCACCATTGTATTTGTTTCTAAAAAAACTTGATTATCACTACTATCATTGTTAGCTCATGGATCCTGCAACGATGTTATTGGCTCCCTCATTCTACTGGCAGTGGTGTTTGAAAGAGGGTCATTGCTGCACAGGCTTGTTCTCCCACATCGGATAAACTGATAACACCATTTTCCACATTCTCAGTCAGTGCTGCCTGTTGTATTGCTTGTGCTGCACCAGACTTACACTAACCAAAAGAAATTTATTAATAAACACAAAAAACGTAAGCACTTTCGCGATAACTACTATTGCTTCATCAGATACACATGATTTCCACTACCTTTTCTGTGGACATTATTACTGATAAATTAGATAAACTTCAAGAAAGTGTCACTTCTTATGAACAGAGGTTTCAAGCTACCAAACTGAGAAAACTGCAGTGAGACAAGAAGGACTTTGAGAATAATCACATCTTTTCTTGGCCAAGGGAACGTACCAGATCTATGGTTCAACAGAACGTCAGTTCAACGACTGACCAATCAGGCGCTAATTCCCACATTCCTAACAGTATGCTATGTTTGCGACCAGGCTAGTCACATGCACTACAATTCAAATGCCCTACTTTGGCAAGGCTGCTAATGTCATTCACTGTGAAATACACCTTTGGGAACGGTGTAACCCAGTAATCTCCGCGGCACATCCTATAGCTGTGTACTGCTGCATTGTGATAAACTAGTTAGGTAGTAGTTCTAATCCCAGACATGGCAACTGTGTGTGTGTGTGTGTGTGTGTGTGTGTGTGTGTGTGTGTGTGTGTGTGTGTGTGTGTGTGTGTGTGTGTGTGTGTGTGTGTGTGTGTGTCTCTGTCTGTGTAGAAAGCAATCCTTTTTAGGCTAGTCACACTCACTACAATTCAAATGCCCTACTTTGGCAAGGCTGCTGATGTCATTAACTGTGAAATACACTTTTGGGAAAAGTGTAGCCCAGTAATCTCCATGGCATGTCCTATAACTGCGTACTGCTGTAGTGTGATAAACTAGTTAGGTAGAAGTTCTAATCCCAGACATAGCAACTGTTTGTTTGTGTGTCTTTGTCTGTGTAGAGAACAATGCTTTTTAGGCTAGTCACACTCACTACAATTCAAATGCCCTACTTTGGCAAGGCTGCTGATGTCATTCACTGTGGAATACACCTTTGGGAAAGATGTAGCCAAGTAATCTCTGTGGCATGTCCTATAACTGCGTACTGCTGTAGTGTGGTAAACTAGTTAGGTTAGGAGGTCTAATCCCAGACATGGAAACTGTGTGTGAGTGTGTGTGTGTGTGTGTGTGTGTGAGTGTGTGTGAGTGTGTGTGTGAGTGTGTGTGTGTGTGTGTGTGTGTGTGTGTGTGTGTGTGTGTGTGTGTGTGTGTGTGTGTGTGTGTGTGTGTGTGTCCCTATCTGTGTAGAAAGCAATGCGTTTTAGGCTAGTCACACTCACTACAATTCAAATGCCCTATTTTGGCAAGCCTGCTGATGTCATTCATTGTGAAATACACCTTTGGGGAAGGAGTACTCCAGTAATCTCCATGGCACGTCCTATAACAGTGTAATGCTGTAGTGTGATATAGAACTCTGGTAGGGGTTCTATTCCCACACATGTCAGGTGTGTATGTTTGTGTGTGTGTTACTATGTCTGTGTATGGAGCAATGCTTTTTAGGCTAGTCACACTACAATTCAAATGCCTTATTTTGGCAAGCCTGCTGAAGTCAATACACCTTTGGGGAAGGAGGACTCCAGTAATGTCTATGGCGTGTCCTATAACAGTGTAATGCTGTAGTGAGATATAGAACTCTCGTAGGGGTTCTATTCCCACACATGGCAGGTGTGGATGTTTGTGTGTGTATTTCTATGTCTGGGTAGGGAGGAATGCTTTTTACGCTAGTCACAGTCACTACAATTCAAATGCCCTACTTTGGCAAGGCTGCTGTTGTCGTTCACTGTGAAATAGACTTTTGGGGTTGAAGTACTCCAGTAATCTCCGTGGCATGTCCTATAACTGTGTAGTGTGATAAACTAGTTAGGAATGAGTTCTAATCCCATATGTGGCATGTGTGTGTGTGTGTGTGTGTGTGTGTGTGTGTGTGTGTGTGTGTGTGTGTGTGTGTGTGTGTGTGTGTGTCTGTGTTTGTCATTCGCATCCTGTGTGGAGGTGACTGTGAGTGTGTATCAACTGGACTCATTGTGGAGTGGGTTTTGCAAATTTCTTATATGGTGGCCCTAGTATATGTCACAATGTCTACCTTACAGGGATAACAGATGTGAAATAGCGAAGAGGCTGGGTTGCAAATCCATACCTCTACATGTGACATCAAGGCCTGGTAAACAAAGTTAGCAACCCTTGTATTACACAGAGAACACTCTCAACCCATGTCTCATACACACACACACACACACACACACACACACACACACACACACACACTTGCCTAGGCAACAACCACTATGTTGGTAGTACCCTGCATATTGCCCACTGATAGTAACCATGGTGTGATTGCAGTGGACTACAGAGGGTATGGCACCCTGTCCATCAGTCCAATAGGCACATACATGCAGACAGTGCACCTTCCATATGTTCTCTACTGGATACCTGCAACACCTGTGGTGCCATCAAATGTGACCCACAAAGGACATACTATACCTTAAACACATGCCCTGTATGGACAGATGCCACTGACACCAGGGAATACCTGTATCAAGCTATCAATGTAGGTGCAGGGTCAACCTGTGTCCATTACCAGATCCTGCCACATGAGGCCAAGACTGGCACATTTGATGATAATCTGTGTCCACAACATGAGCCAGATACCCCAGGTACAGTTCCACATGTCACTGTACATGCACGTGGGACATGTGCACATCCCAGACACCGTCCATGTCATGGACTAAGGAACACATACATGGCAAGCAATGCACAGCAATGGCCACACAATAGTTACCCAGGTGACTGGATTGTGAATACAATACCCACCTGTGTGGGCCAATCCAGACACTTCAGCCCTGAGCCACACTGCAGACCATCGTCATGTGGCCTGATGCCAAAGTATACCCATCACCTAGAAATGACAAAAAATGGCTTAGGGTACAGAGAGGTGCAGAAAGAAGATACAAAGGATAAATAAAGCTGCACCAGACTTACACTAACCAAAATAAATTTATTAATAAACTGAAAAAACGTAAGCGTTTTTGCAATAACTACTATCGCTTCATCAGACAAGTGAGTTACAAAAGAAAACAATTCATATATCATTTAAAACACTCAGCTGATGCTTAAGCCAATCACAAATCATTCAGCACTTAAAAGATAGAGCAACATTCAATTAAAAGCCTATGTAATATAACAATGAAAAAATATATACATTAAAACCTTAACATTTAAACTAGCAGCTTCATAATTATCAACTTCATAAAAAAAAAAAAAATATATATATATATATATATATATATATATATATATATATATATATATATATATATATATATATATATATATATATATATACACATATGTATATTTTCTATGTATTTATAAACTATGTATACGTACAACATTCAGAAAATATTGGATTAATATAAATTAATACACTCATCTTATATACATCTTAAATTAAAATCTTGAATTAAAAATGCTTAAGGCGACGTGACTTCAAGAATTGTTTGAGAGAAGTAGTCCCATTCAAACCTGGAGGCCTCTCAGCATTAAGTATAAGAATCCATCTCTGCTCACTACTTTCAGTATAATTCTCAATGTCACCCCCTCTTATATTAGGGTGAATAACCTGTATGGCTAGAAATCTAAAAGTATGTGTATGGTCAGTCTGTCTCACATGGTTAGCCAGGGCATTGCTCTCTTTATGATTATTTATGTCTCTTTTATGTTCAGTGATCCTGTCCTTCAAAATCCTATTCATCTTGCCTACATAATATGCATGGCAGACTTGGCAGAAGGAAAAGTAGACCACATTGGTGGTACGACAATCAGCATAACCAGGACAGCTGACCATAAAATGCCGTGTGGGGTGTACATATACCATGCTAGTATAAATATATTGGCATGCAGAGCAACGTCTGCAGGGAAAGGTGCCAGTCCATATGGAAGGGACAGGTCTATCTACCCTCATTTTATTGCAAAAATATTGTTTTAAAGATTTGTTATTCTTGAAGGAAAACTAAGGGGCATCCCCAATTTTATCTCTAAAACCTGGTACTTCATGAAGTAGCCTCCAATTTCTCTTGATAATTGAGGCAAATTTATTAATATCACTATAAAATTGGAGAACAGCTCTGAAATCATCTTTGTTAGGTCTAGGTTCATGTTAATCAACTGTGGCACTTAAGTATGGTCTACATCTATGGCTCCTCTGTGGCCATGCTTCATCTATGGTGGCAGTAATCTCATTCTTAGAGTAACCCCTATCTAAAAACTCCTTTTGAACTAGGTCTAGTGCTTCCTGTGCTGCTTCACCATCATTATGTAACCTAAGCACCCTATACATTTGCCCTTTAAGCACATTTCTAGGGATGTGTCTGGGGTGCATACTCTTTTTGTGAAGTAATGCATTCTTTATAGTAGGTTTTCTAAAAGTGCTACTCTGCACACCATTCAAATCTGATTTCTTGACCAAAACATCTAAACAACTAAGTTCAGTTGTAGAATATTGATAGCTGAACCTTAAAAAGTCAGTGGTGGTATGCATGTATTCAACTAGCCTTTCAAGCTCCTCGCTGTCACCTTTCCACAGCAAAAAAATTTCATCAACGAAAAGGACATACCAAAAGATGTTGCCAAGAAATTCATTGCTATCTGACAGTAAAAAACATTTTTCCCAACTTACTAGAGCCAGGTTGGCGTAGCTGTTTGCACATGCTGTGCCCATAGCCACGCCAGTCTTTTGAAGGTACAACTGATTTTCAGAAACAAAGACTTTGTTCTTCAATACAATATCAAGCAAACTACAGATAAGTGAGATTTTGTTATCGTCAAAACATCTATTAAAAGTTAAAAATTCTCTCACTTTATCAATGCCCCATGTGTTAGGTATTGATGTAAATAGTGACTGAATGTTCATAGACACAAACATATAGTCACTATCAACTGTAATTATCCTGCTATGCAGTCTCTATAAAAATGTTTTAGTGTCTTTAAGAATAGTATGGTTCATAGGTTCATAGATTAGTAATAGGCTAACTACCCTTGCGAGACATTTTAAGGCTAGCCAATTTATCCTTTGTGAGTCTCAAACCCTGCACCTTGTGTTTGTAAGGCAAGCACCTTAACCATTAGGCCACCCTCCCAACCCTGCCATTAATGACACTTTTGAAGACACACTGATAGGTATTGTCATCCTGTAACAAAGCATTCATCTGTAGCAAATATAATTCCCTGTCTAAAATCACAATGCCTCCTCCTTTGTTAGCTTACTTAATTTCTATAGATTGCATGTGTTAGAGCTCATACAGTGCCCTGTTTTCATTAAACAACATATTATTAAAGCTGGTTCTAGTTCCATGTGCAAACAGTTCAGATTCACATATGTTAACAAAAGTCTGTATAGTAGGATGCATGTTCGGTACAAAAGCACTGGGTCTTTTATATAAACCTGAGCCATCATTATTAACACCATACAAATTTCTCAGAAACAAGTTCCTGCCTAACAGCCTAAGATCTGTAAGCATTTTCACGTGATTGGCTCTCCTGGCAGGAATAAAGGAGAGTCCTTTATTTAACAGAGCAATCTGTTCCTCTGTGAGTGTTACACAGGAAAGCATTGCTCTCTACACAGACAGACACACACACACACACACACACACACACACACACACACACACACACACACACTTGCCATGTCTGGGATTAGAACTCCTACCTAATTAGTTTATCACACTACACCAGTATGCAGTTATAGGACACGCCACGGACATTACTGGGCTACACCTTTCCCAAAGATGTATTCCACAGTGAATGACATCAGCAGCCTTGCCAAAGTAGGGTATTTGAATTGTAGTGAGTGTGACTAGCCTAAAAAGCATTGCTATCTATACAGACAGAGACACACACACACACACACACACACACACACACACACACACACACACACACACACACACACACACACACACACACGCACACACACATGCACACACACAAACAGTTGCCATGTCTGGCATTGGAACTCCAACCTAATTAGTTTATCACACTACAGCAGTATGCAGTTATAGGATATGCCATGGAGATTACTGGGATATATCTTTCCCAAAGGTGTATTTCAAAGTGGATGACCTCAGCAGGCTTGTTATAGTCGGGCTATGGGGAGGGCAGTGTGTGTGCATGGGCCATAACCCGTTCATCTAGAGGCTGACACACCACATGCAGGCACACACAGGGTTATATTCCACAGGTATGTGTATACAGCTGCTAGATGGCTACTTCCTTGTACAGTCTTGTTATACAGCTTGCACTTGCACCACATAGTCTGTAATGCTGACAGATACCGGTGGCTAATGTCTACAGTGAGTGACATTTACACCTCATGTGGTCGTAGCCATTTGGCTGTGTGCTGGGTAGGACATGCCTCATAATGGATGGCTCCTTGTCACAGTCAGTCTCTTTCACACATCTATGTATGTTTACTTGTGGATTATTATAGGGTGTTGTCCTTGGATATATGTCTGTATTCCTATCCACTGTGTGTGCAAAGCATGACTGATGCATACTGAGGAGTGTATGCACTAACATCTGCAACTGCCAGATATGTATGGTCCACTGTTGTTTGCAGACATGGGCTTCATTTGTTTGTTGTTTGCAGGCATGGGCTTCATTTGTTTAAGTGTGTGAGCATGCACATTATGACCTTTCAGTGTGTTGTTGTCTGACTTTGCCTTCATTTCTCTGTGTGAGCATGTCCAGTATGCCCTTCTGTATTGAATGTGTGGATCGATTCCAGGTAGTTTGTACTCCAGTGCAGACCCATGTGTTGTACACCTACAGGTAGCAAACTGTTTCTGCAGGGTATCTGTTGAGCATTTGGTAATATGGGGACAAACTGTGCAGGGGATAGTGTATACTGTAGGTGATTGTGTCTGTGCTGCTTCAACTACATGGTACTGCTGTTAGCAGAGATATTCAGACATGTGTACTATACATATACATATACACTATGATGTTTTCTGTCCTCATGTACTGTCAGGTGAACATTCTTGCTCACAGTGATGTCTTGGGGACAAGGGTGACTTCAGCTGTGTCCAGTATTGTGGGCAGATGCCTACATATTCATGGTGAGTTATGCCATTCTGGAGGGGGAGCTGTGGACACTTGCTGTTGGGTCTGTGTTTCTGGTTCAGCAGCTTGGTACAGTGCTGGCAGAGGATCCCATACTTGTACATCCATCGACATGACAGTATGGCCTTATCTTGCTGTGGCAATACCTCACAGCTGTACAGATTCACACAGGTTACCCAGAGGCAGGGGCCATGAGTTAAGACATTACCCCTATTGTGGTGTATGGGCAGGTATGTAGCCACCCATTTATGTGTTTGCAGCCAGGGATAGTGTGTGTGCACACAGCTTTGTGTCGGACCTTGCACATTCAATGCTGCCCATGCTCACACCCCCCTCTGTTATTCTATCCTCTTCCATACATTATGCATACATTCTGTGATACTTTCCCTAAGGTTATCACCCCATCACAGCTGTGCTTTGGTGGTGGTCCACAGTTCATGCAGTGGGACATGGTGGACATGTTACTGTGGTTTGTTGACATGGCCTTGCATATGGCTTATGTGGAGTGTCTTCTTCTTCTTTCTGCTTTTCCTGGTTAGGGGTCACCACAGTGGAACTCTGGTCTGCTAATAATTGGCAGTAGGTTTTTATGGTGTCAAGGTGCCAGCCCGATGCCCAACTTTCAATGAAGGCACGCCCATTCACTCATGTCTTTTGAACGCCACTCGACTGCGGAGATGACACGCAGACTCCATACAGAAGGCACTCCAGCCGAAAATTGAACAAGAGAACCTCTTGCTGTGAGGCAACAATGTTACCGCTGCACCACCGTGGTGTTATGTTGTTATTTGGGTGTCCATGGCATAACATGCATTGGCAGCACGTGTGAGACACAGGCCTTTGGCAGAGGCCTGTGGGCCATTTGGGGTTGATGTGGGACAGATGTGGCAGGCTGTTGCATTCTGTCAGTCCTGCAGTCTCAGACCACCATACAGTATATTCCTCTGGGGTGACAGGGTAGTTGTGCTAGCTGTTCATGCCAATACTTTCTATCAGTCTTGATCAGGTGGTGTGGGTGCTGTCAGGGTGCTACCTACGGCTAGGGGCACACTTGCATGGGACACCTGCACTGCATGCTGCATTGCTATTGCCATATACAGGTGGGGTCATATTGTACCCATTCCCCACAGCAGGGATATGACCAGAGAAGTACCTGTGGGTGGTGCTTGTGTGAGCTGGGTGCATGTGTGCTATGGTCACTACTTGCATCTGACACACAGATATGTATGGGGCATTCCAGTTATGCTGGCATGTGCAGGTACATCAGCTGTTTCCCAATACATTAGTCCTACCTCCTTTGTGATCTGCAAGTGTTTGGGCAGACAACACCAGTATCCCCTACTACAGGACCAGATAATGTGATGCATAACTGTATGTACAATTCCAAGGGTGTGTCCATTTCACAGTTACACTATATATACTGTATGTCTGGGGTACTTTCCCCCGTGTACTGCTTGTATATCTAGCCCAATAGCCATGCCATGTCAATCTTTCAGATGGTGATACATATTACCACCATACATTTACAATGACTTACTGCTAGCATGTGTTATAATGGTGGGAATTGTCTTTGGCACTACAGTTGTGAGGACTTGGCCATGTCATCAGCAGTAGTGGGCATTGGCCACCAGGTCTTACCTCAACATGCATACATACTGACCACTCTCACACAATATGAAACACACACCAATCTAACACACACACATGCCTGCAATATTGTGCAAATGCTACAATCTATCCTGCTACCTTGGCCACCTCTGGGCATCTGTGCTCCACTGGTATTATACCTACACATACATGTTACTACATTTCTACATGGGGTTGTGGGGGGCACATCTTACTGTTATGACGTGTGTACATCGGATTGGGGGGCACACCAGACCGTTACTACATTTCTAAATAGGTTTGGGGGGGGCACACCTGACTGTTACTACATTTCTAAGTAGGGTTGGGGGGAGCACACTTGACTGTTTCTACATTTCTACACAGGATTGGGGGAGGGGGCACACTTGACTGTTACTACATTTCTATGCTGGATTGGGGGAAGGGGCACACCTGATTATTTCTACATTACATAAGAGTGGGGGGGGCACACCCGACTGTTACTACATTTCTACATAGGATTGGGGGGGGGCACACCTGACTGTTTCTACATTTCTACACAGAATTAGGGGGCACACCTGACTGTTTCTACATTTCTACACAGGATTGGGGAGGGGGCACACCTGACTGTTACTGCATTTCTATGATGGGGGGCACACCTGACTGTTTCTACATTTCTACACAGAATTGGGGGAGGCACACCTGACTATGCTTAAATTTCTACACAGGACTGGGAGGGGCACACCTGACTGTTTCTACATTTCTACATAGGATGGGGGGCACACCTGATACTTGTACACATTTGCTATGACTGTACTGGTATGTCAGGTACTCCATTTCATTCTGTATTCTAACCTATCATGCTGACTAGAGGCATATCAGTGTACTACAGGTCTTTGGTTTGATTGACCTACATATTAGTTTCTGACTTCCTACACTCCATTTGACTTCCTACACTTCAGAACTAACATCCCACTGCCTGACCTGCTATAGTCTGTCTGTGTAGGCCTGGGGGGGGGGTTACCCATAGGCATCATTCAGAGGCCATAGCACAGCCTTTGTGTTTGTCTACACCTATCCAGCTGGCTGAGACTGTTGTTGGGTATGTGAACCTCCCTGACTCATGTGTGAGTCATATGGACACACATGTGGCCCAGCATATTTCCTGCAGTGGGTTTTGTTGCCCTGTGTAGTACTGACTACTATGGTGACACCAGTATTTGTTACAGATCTTATGGTGCCACTATAGGTGTCTACTATCTGCTGGCATACCATTCAGCAACTGATTCCCTTGCATGTTCTCATCCATACCATAGATACAGGTAACAACACATGCTACTCCATTAGGCAATGGGTAGGCTGAGTGACATATCTTGTGGGTGTGCCAGTATTGAGGGTGGTGCTGCAGGGCTGCCTATGTCAGATGCACATAGTACACTCCCTACACATGGTTGAGCACGAGTAGTGTCATGTTTGGCATCCTTCTACTGTATGTGCGAGTCAGACAGAGGTGCCATTCCCTGGATCCCACCTGTGTCAGTGTATGTGCTATGCATTTCCTCTTTGCCAAGGTCAGAGCATATTGGGCATGCCTCCTTCTGCCTACTGGGGCAGGCTCAGGTTGTTCCTCCTCCGAGTCACTCTGTGGGGGGGGGGCTGTGTGGCCCTGCCCCGTGCTGTTCCTGCTGCAGCTGTTTCCGCAGGATCATATTGTGTAGCATGGCACATACAATGACAATCTGGGTACATGTAGCTGGTGAGTACTGCAAGGCTCCACCAGATGTGTCCAGGCACCGGAACTATGACTTGAGCATCCCAAACACACGCTCTATTATGATTCTGGTCTGTGCATGTGCCTCATTATGGAGTTCTTGTTTGGGTGTGCATTTCTGATGGGTGTCATCAACCACGGCTCCAGTGCATAACCAGCATCCCCCACTAGGTGACCATAAGGGATGTCCCCATTGGCAAATCTCTGGTACAGCTGCGTCAGATGTCGGCTGTGGGAATCGTGATAGCTTCCATGGCAGCCAGCACACACATTCGTTATTATGCCCTGGGCATCGCACACGACCTGGCAGTTGATGGAGAGGAAGCCCTTATGGTTGACGTAGACCCTAGCCTGCTCACCGGGTGGTGCTTTGATGCATATGTGTGTGCAGTCTATAGCACCCACTACCTCAGGGTATTCAGCTATTTGGTGGAACAGTTGCATATTGCTGGCCAACGCCTCATGTGTGTTGGGGAAATATACGTGCTCACCGGCATGTGCTGAGATGGCATCCAGGAACTGGTGGAGTACCCTGGATGCTGATGCCTGTGAGATCCCCATCATATCCCCAGTTGGCCTTTGGAAGGTACCTGTAGCTAGTATTCTTAGGCCTACACATACCTTGGTATCCACTGGGATGGGTTCCCCTCTGTTAGTTCTGTGTGTCAGGCATGGCCAGCACAGCTCAACAATTTGCTGTAAGAGGTCCCTGTCCACCCTATAGTGCTCCACTATCTCCAGCTCATGTAATCCCTGGTAGGTTATTCTGAGTCTGTACATTCTTCCCCATCTCCTCACTGTGGGCTGGTTGACAGCATTCACATCCTCACCACCCTCAGCCTCTTCCACATGTTGTTGTATGATAGCTATTGCAGCCCCTATCATTTTGTTTATTAATATTTCCCCGCTTGTATACATTGGTGGTGTAGAGTATGGGGAAAAAAACAGAGGGAAAGGTGTTTGCATAGTTTATAGTAGTGTTCTGGGCTGGGCTGGTCTGCTACCTGTTTAATTGGCTGATTCTGATACATTTCACTTGCCAGCTATGCTAGTTCTCCTAGATTACCTTCCTACTGCTGTTTTCCCTTCCCATTGCCTCCTTGTTAAAGCCCGGGGGCACACCACTCAAACACAGTACTCAAATGTGCACAGAGCTGCAATTTCCTGGTTTACTTTTTTTTCCTTTAAAACCCTGTGCGCGGCACACACACCCGCTTAGGCAATGTAAAAAGTGCTGGGCAGCCTCAGACACGCACCCTTGCTTAACACTGCTAAGTTAGGAGCAAACCCGAGCCTCAGGGCACCAATACGCTTACAGTATGCCTGACACACACCCCTATGATGTCAGCTTACTCCTAGGCTTGCACCAAGCTATTCCTGCTCTTACACTGTTGGATGCTGGCTAGCATGCAGGGGAAATCTGGGATTCAGTATCATTCCCCTCATTTGCATAGGATTGCATGCAAATGCATAGTTAAATGTCCCACACTGAGCCTCCCCCCAGAGCAACCACTATTCACTGGCCATGTTGTCTTCTGCCTGCCATTGAGTATAATGGCAAGATAGTGATTTTGGTTAGAATGCTTATTTTATGTTTTTTTTTTTCTTATTTTCCACACAATCCCATTTGTGCGCCGCTGCTCAATGCTTAAATAGCCAAGATCGGCTAAAAAAAATAAAAGTTGATTTTTTTAAATTTTGCAAGTGTTTTCCATGCCAGTGGTCTTATAGTTGGCCATTGACATGCTTTCTACATGATATCCACCCTTTATTTGGAGCTGTCATGGCTCCGTTTTGTAATTTGCAGAAATGTACTCCGTTACTGGTGGAGTACATTTTTGCAGATTACACTAGTCCTGTACGGCTGGTTTCCTGCTTCCTGTATCTCAAATTCACCTCATTTGCATGGATTTCTCCTGCAAATGGGGTAATTTGCATACATGGTCTGAGTCCATGCAGGACTAGTGCAGGAGCGCTCGTGCACTTCCCTACAGGTTATTCCTGGATCACACGGCAGACATATTGCCGCTGGAGCCCCTGCACTAGTCCTGCATGCCGTGCAGGGCTTGCAAAATCTGGGGGATAGTCTTTTCATCCTCTAAATACACATTAGTAACACGCAACCACACACACACACACACACACACACACACACACACACACACACACACACATAAATATATATATATATATATATATATATATATATATATATATATATATATGTTTTTATCATGTATTTTCTTAGTCTTCCAGAACTTATTTATGATGTTTCACAAGTTCTTTTGAAAAAAAAGTATGGTTTATTTCATATGGCATACTTCAGCATGATGACTTGCACAATTAACTCCTCATGAAATATCTCTTGCAATTTCAGTGATAGATATGACAGTATATATTTCCTCTTTTGCTTGCGTGCGTGTGTGTGTGTGTGTGTGTGTGTGTGTGTGTGTGTGTGTGTGTGTGTGTGTGTTTCATATATATATATATATATATATATATAGGGAATTAAGGGAGTATGACTTGAAAAATCTTTCATACTGAGTAATTTGTTAATTGATGCTGTTCTTTTATTGGAGAGTTGGAAATAGTGCAGATTATTTAAGAATATAATTTCATGTATGTTTCAGAGGCTTGAGAAAGCGAACATTGGAAGCACTAGTTTTGCATTTAGCAAATACCTTTCAGGCATCTTTTTATTTTCTGAGGACATGCAATAATTCAATAAAGTTTGTTGTCTTTAAATAAGCTGCGGTTGCCAATTTGTAGTATATGCTCCATGTAGGAGCCCACTGAGTGACCTATCCACACAGTCACTTCAGTATCCAACAATTGTAATCAAGGCTGATCTCAATTCATTCCATAACATCTTATAATCAGCTTACTGATATTAAATCTAGGCATATAACTAAATGCTGTCACTGCAGAATTTAATATCTGGGACTACGAACGCCCCCTAAAACATTAACATGTAGTGTATTTCACTAGCAACATGGGTACTTTGAGGCAAACAAACATCACCTCCATTTTCTACTGTTTGCCATTTGTATGCTAGCAGTGTTGGGGAGGACAGGATGCAACTTAATGAAGTGATTAAATATAAAAGCTTAGGGAAGAGTATAATATGATCTTCCAAGAATGTCTGCTGAGTGTGTAGGTCAGATTGGCTCTACTGTCCTAGGTAGTGCACCAATGACCCTACAGACTTGTTCTGTTGTGCGTCCTTATACATGGGAATTAGCTGCACACTTAACAGCAGAGAGATATGGAATCCCAATCAAATGAAAATGACTGTCTACCTGGTCTGGTAACTAATATCAAATATTTACATGATATCTTTATTTAGCATGTAACCAGTTATATTTCCATATTCTTGGAACACTTCAATTAATGGAACCAAAGCCATCTGTGGATGAGAGGAAAATGATCATGAAATAATTAACAAAGTACTTGTGATCCTGCATTTTAATACACACACCCTATATTCTTATACACTCTTTTCATATTTCAGTGATAGGAGCATTAGATATCCCTTCTAGGTCCATTTCTTCAGTTAATGTCTACCTGAAATAGAATGTTTTTTTATGACCTTTGGGGATTCCCTGTATAGTTCCTGAAGATTGACTATTAACTTTGGGAAAAACTCAGTTCCCATTAATTACAACATCAATGGGAGCCCACTGAACACTGAAGGCGTTATAAGAGATCTGGGGACACAGGTTGACAGCAACCTCTCATTCAACCACCACATTGCCACTATGGTCAGAAAGTCTTTCTGTGTGGCACATCTCATTACCAAGGGTTTTGCATCCAGGAAAAAAAGAGGTCATCATTTCTCTCTACTTTTCCCTCATTAGACCAGTCATAGAGTATAATTCCCCATTTGGCATGTACCTCACTAGACACCTGCAACAGCTGGTGAGCCGACAAAAGTACCTCATGAAGAGGATCCTAGGCCTTAAACACGTGTCCTACATGGACAGACTCAAAAAACTCCAGCTATTCTGTCTCATATCATCTATTAAGAGGCAATCTCTGCTTGACTTACAAAGCCATGTCTGACCCAGCTCTGTTAGAAATGTTACATCTAAAGAAATCCCAATACCTCTGTGCCACATGCTCCAGAGACATCAACCTCATTATCACAATCAACAGAACATGCTGGAGGGACAGGTTCATAACTCAGAGACTGCCCATGCTCTGGAATAGATTCCCCATACATGTAAAGCAGAGCACCTTACTAGCCCTCTTCAAGAGAAATCTTGATAAGTGCATGGGAAATAGAAAGTTCATCCCGGGGATCACTCCAGTGGCTGTACTTGATAGAGGCACTGGGAGCTAACGACGGGCGGCACAATGCCAGGGCACTTCTATGGGCTAAGCTTGTAAAGGCCCCAGGGCCATTAGACTAGTACACATCTATGACCCTATGAACCTATGAACTGTGGAGGAATACAGTAATATCTTGTGCATTCAATAAAAAAAATGATCTGAAATTATCAAATGTCTTGTCTACATTCAAGCACTCTCTGTATATTATTATAGGTGTGAATCTCCTTTATAATCCTGCACTGGTCTAGATGAATTATTTTGTTTAGGATGCCCTCAGTACTTTAAACCAAAAATCCCAATAAAAGCATAACATTTTATGGTAAAGACAGGTTCGTTTGAGAACATTTGTAGTTTCAGCTGTGTCAACTTGAGTATTATGGTAGTGACTAAACACATCTTTGCAGGCAAAAACATTTACATCTTCCATGCCTCTCTGTATAGCTTCTGAAAGTTATACAGCTTATTAATTTAAGATGAAGAAAATTAAAGTACATACCTTACGAAAATAAAACTTCAGGGAAGATGCTTATTAAACTTCTTTAAAATAGATAAGTAGGAATGGGTTTGTTAAAGAAAATCACAGGTGAACTCGTGCTCCAGCAAAAAGACACACCAAGATTTTCCAAATTCTTCATGTGTCTCTGTGTGCTAAAAATGAAAATAATGATTCCTGTCAGATACTCCGAATGGGTTATTCCTCTTTTACCTTCTAGTTCAAGAGAGATTATAAGGTAACTGCTAACACAGACACCTTATATAACTTGAATGGAAGATAATTTTGCATTCTTGATGTGGTCAGGGGTTTCCCAAATTAATGATTTATACATATTGACAACTAGTTTTAGATTAGCAGTTTCCCTAGAGGTACTCAGCTATTAAAAACTAACACATACATGTTTATTGACATTTCACCTTTGAATCATCTGCATTTGTTACTTTACATGTAGGTATGCCACATGTTGCAATTTATTTATTTGCTCAATAATTTATTTATATTTTAACCTGGTTAGCCCCCCTGTACAAAGGTTATTTTTGAAGAAGATACAAGGGGAACAGCTCCAAATATGAACATATATTGAGTGTGTGGTTAATATGCAAGCAATGATGTAGAAATACTGAAAGGGAAATGCATGCAAATGTTGCATAATCATAGGCTAGAACAATCATGTCTCTATTAAAGTGTTCATTATAGTAAATTAGTCAGGGGTCAAACCCTGTCTATTATCTCATTCAAAACACAGTGACAAATTTATCCATAAAGATGTTAGATCAAACATAATTATTTCAAAGTGTCTGAGGATTGCCAGTCCTAACTGAGGAAGGAAGCAGATATAGTTAATGTAGTTAGGATGGACATGGCTAGCTGTGATACGGAGGGTTCATTATATTTGTTTCCAGTGCTCTGCCTGTTTAGATGGTGTCCTTATTACTGGAGCTACACCAGAACATTTGCAGTCCTGTAGAACTTAGATGAAATGTTGAAAAGGCTGAAGGATACAGGTCTGCACTTTGAAGGAATAATTATATATTTTTGAAAGACTGGCACTTAAATATGTAGCCAGTGCATGTGATCTTCTATCCTTCAGAGACTAATGTAAAGGTTAATGTGAAGGGCACACCTCCTGCGAATGTAGAGTTAAAAGCATTTATAAGTTTGCTGGATTATTATAATGGGCTCTTACCAAATCTTATAGCATTGTTATAATTTCTGGATGATTTATTATATAAAGATGGTTTGTGCATATTCCGTATACATGAGAAAAAGAATGATTATGTGGGAACATGGGCAAAATTCTTGGCTAGGCTTACAAGGGCCTCCGGGCCAATGGCCTAGTATCATCCTATGAACCTATGAACCTATAAGAAGATGAATTTGCATTTCAACAAGTCTGTTGAAGTTCTTGTTCATTACTCAACAGATAGAGAGTTGATCCTCTCCTGTGATCCTTATCTTATAGCAACAGATATGCTTTCCCACATAATTCTTGACAGTAATAAGAGACACTTTGGTTTTATGTATCATATACTTACGCTTGTTGAACATAAGTACTCACAACTGAAACAAATAAGGGTTTTATTTATTTATTTTGTTTACCGGTTTGGTAGGTTAGCCCACAGACCCTTTTCAGTGATAGCATGTGATAATTAGGCGGCAACAACATACTTAAACTAAAAAAACAAAGAAAAAAATGATAAAATATTTAAAGAAAAACATTATTACACAGAACATATTTAGAAGTTCATTACTTTGGTAAAGAGAGGAGAGCATAACTATGTAGAAATCTTATTATTAAGTGCAAGATGAAATCATAAAAGTGTGCTTCACAAACTTACAAAAGTATGACTTAGACTGTTTACATTTTCTTTAGTAGATGCAGTTTAATAGAAGGATATTAGATCAGGAATATGAGGTTTTTGTACGTAGATACTTTGAACTGCTATCTATAAAACACTGAGTATGCTGTACATGCTGCTCAAAGCCATTATTTGAGCCTGTACCCAAGCAATGATATCTGTACTCTTCGGGTAGGTGATATATAATAGGTTGTTTTTAAATTTTACCACTCACGAAAAACCTCTGAACCAAACTACGAAACCAAAGGAAGCCAGCTGACAATACACCACTACGCCTGGAAAGTATAATCACCAAAACGTATACCAATAGGTAGAAATACTCCAAATGAAAGTTTATTTAAGCTCACACTCATAAGCTTTTCGTCGATGTCTCCCCCCCAACTTCTTCAGAAAGAATAAAAAGACATCAACTTCACATTGAATACTTAAATAGTAATTAATACAAATTGAAAGCACATGATTTCAGTTAAAATTATCTACATCAAACGTCTCTAAAAACTAACATGCAATGAATGCTACTCATGTAGCTTGGGCTCAACCTCAGAACAAATGCATATAAAAACAAATGCATATAAACAAATGCAATAAAAACAAATGCATATAAACAACCTAGCATAGATAACCATACCTAAAAATAAATAAAACAGACTCCTTAATTTCAAAACACAAGAAATTGATAACATTCCATTAAGTCCCAGGGGATGATACGCCTCCAATTTCAGCTGCCATAATAACTCTTTTAATTCCAGGCATAAGGTCTCCGGCCCACCTCTGTTGCCAGGAACTACCTGGTCAATCACTAAAAATTGAAATTCATGGTTGGGAAATTCTTTGATATGCATTATTTATTCCTAAAAAATAAGGCACAATTAAGAATGATTAATGAAAGGCAGGAGTATTTGGAGAAAAGAACATTAAAAAATGGGATAAAAAGAAATGCCAATGGTAAAGAAAAAGAGCAAAACTACAAGGGATTAAGCAGGAGAAATGGGGGAAGTCATTGTAACATGGAAGAGAAGCAAGTGAGTTACCAGAAGGAAAATTCATTATTCTTAGAAGATTGAGGTCAAAAAGCAGCTGAAGCTGCTCTTCAAGTTAGACTAATAGGGGGTGTAGGTGAAATAAGAGGGCATAAAGAGATACATGGTGGAAGAAGATGAACTGAGGACAGATAAAACAAACCATTTTATACAGAGCAGTTGAAAATAGTCATTAGTGTTGTTGTTGTGGCTTTTGGCTTTTCCCGTTAAGGGTTGCCACAGCGGAACTCTGGTCCGCTAATGATTGGCAGTAGATTTTTATGTGCCGAGTTGCCAGGTACGCCCATTCATGCATGTCTCCATACAGAAGATGCTCTAGCTGAGAATCAAACAGGACAAGGTCTTACTGTGAGGCGACAACGCTACCAGCACAAGCACAAACATCATTTATAAGAAGCATATCTAGCATGGGCTGAAGGGGCAGCCCCCTGAGTGCAAGGTGTTACACAGCACAAAAGGAAGATGCCAACAATTGGTAGTACTTATTTCATTCATTTCTGTACCAGCATTTTTGAATGTCACTGCAGATATACGTTCTATTACTGCTCTTGCGGCAGGCTGCAGGACTGAAGTGCTTGAGTGCTTTGTTTTATGTGTGGTGTAAGTTGTGCAAGCCATATGCTACAATGTAGCAAGTGGGTTGCTACAGCTGTAAAAGTGGAATGATTAGCCTTGTTAGAATTGAGGAGGAGATAGGGGAGAATAACAGAGGAGTGTCTGATCGGAAATGGACCTTTTATTTTTTTTTTTTGTTTCGGCAACTTGATATACTTCAAGGGTGTCAGATCAGGGAACAGAATCTGGTGTTAGATTAGCCAATGAGCCAGCCATGGCTCTGTCAGTTATCATATGGCATAAACATAATTCTGTTGTAAGAAATGAGTCAAGACAACAACATAATAGGAAAGATAAAGAACAATACAAGAAATGTTACATTGTATTAATCTTGTAGAAGAAAGTGCTGAAAGAGACCTTTCTTGTTCAAATAGTAACATTAAAGTGGAAGTTTTTTTTCAGGTAATCCCTCCCACATGCACTTTAAATCCACATACAATAAAAAGATAGAAGAACATCTATAGCACATATTGTTTAACCACTCAATCTCAGATCAGGTCTTGCACTCCCAAATTCCTTATCACTTGTTGCATCCATAATTCCTCATGCATGTTTGAACTATCCTAGTAAAACCTATATCTTACATCTTCAGTGAGTCTCCTAAACAGGAATCATACCACACATCTTCAAACATGACCTAATTAAATCAATACTAACAAGTTATTATATATATATATATATATATATATATATATATATATATATATATATATATATATATATATATACACACATCAAACTACAGAAGAATTACAACCATATGCCCAATAGCCAAGATCTTGGAAAAAAATAATTAATACCCAAATAATAATGCTTATGCCCTCCTCACCAATAAACACCCTGGATTCTGATCTAAATATAATGCAACAATAGTGATATACTCTTTTTAGGCAAAGTCCTACCTTTGGGGAGACTTAATCTCTTTGCTGGAAAAGAAAGAGTGAATGTGGCAAATAAGATTTGATTCTATCATATCCCTTACCTTGAATGAGAGCACATCCATCAAATGTGTTTTCAAACTGAATAACAAATTAATCTGACTGCCCTGTATCTAATGAGAGAAGGGAGTTACTGACTTTAAAATGTGGAATGATTGTTTACAGTGGATTGACCAATTTCACTCATTCATTCATCAATGCATCTCTGTCCATAGTCTCTACCAAATGGTCACATCCCCTATTAGACATAGTCATATCATTGGAATGACCATCTCCTCGACTTCATTCTCACTAAAAAATTGACAGATGTCACCATATTTCAAGTACTGCCTAATGTTGCTAGTGCCTACTTCTCTATACTCCTCCACTGATCATTTAAAATAATAAAGACCATCCCAGTAATCATAGTAAGTTACCCTGCTTCTCATTACAATGGAGCTAAGATTCATGCTTGAAATCTCGACTCTCAATTGGAGATGCATTTTAAAAATCACCATATAGGTTCTGCTCTACAATATTTTACAAAGGAATGGTTTCTGCTTAGGATAGCAATCCCTGTAATTGAACATATAACTTGAAGTCTTAGATGTCATTGGCTAAATTAAAAGCTAAGGATTGATCTTGGCAACATCAAAGATAATCAACAGCTTGAAAATTGTCTGATTTATTTGGAAATGAGATGTTATACAGGATTTATGCAAACATGGTCAAGTGTGGCTTCTAATCAGCTAAACAGATCCCACTCCTAAATCATCATAGAGTTTACTGGGTTTGAGGTGAAAAGAATTGGAGGTGAATATAGGTCCCCGTTTCTATATTCCATAAATGAAAATATCTGTATCATTTCACAAAAGCTATTGTGTAAATGGTTGTGCAAAATAATTCTTTAGTTTTCACCTCCTTTTATCTTTCGTATCCACCTTCTCTGCGAATTGCTTATCCAGTTTCTCTTCCCAGTCCTTTCTAAACTCCTCTGATTGATTTTTATAGTTATCATGCAATATTGTACTAATTATTCCTTTTTTAATGGCAGCTTCTGTTCTAGATTCTACTAAAAACTCTACCAGTGCTGGTCTTTCATTTAGGACCCCCTATTTCTTTCTCTTTGCCTATACTCAGATAGCACTCTCTGGTAAAGAAGGCAATCTCTAACCTGCAGTCCAAATAAATTCTTGGCATCTTCCCATTCAGTCATCTTTCCCTCTCTAGTTATTTGCTGCCAATACTTTGGTTCCTTTGCCAGTTTTCTCCAATAAATTCCAGCCCCCTCTCACCTATTGTCTATATCCCTAATTGCAGTTATCCCTATCGGCAGAATCTCCTTTCTCCAATCCCATGTTGGCCTAGTTCTTAGAACACTTTCTGCTACTTTATGACTATAATATTCTGCATCATTATTGTTATTCTCCTTAAAGGTCTGCATCCAAAATCCCAGTCTCTCCTTGTTTCTTTAGCCCCCCCCCCCCAGTTTCATCATAATCCCTTTCCACTTTGAAATACAGTTTTCTGCTTGTGCTATGTATAGGAGTCTTAACCATTTAGCTGTGAAATGCCCCTTCAAATTGGGTAAACCCAATCTGCCCTGTTCTACTGGAAAAATCATTTTATCCTACTTGACTCTTGCCGTCTTCCCGTCCCAGATAAAGTCCTTCAACTCTTTATTAAGTGCTATCCACAACTTCTCCTCTAGTTGATAAAAATATACCTGACCTGTGTATATTGTTTTCCTATCTAAGAATACCGATCAGGCATTCCATACTGAATTTTTGACCTATCTTATATTTGTATCTTTTAGCAGGAATAATGGGAAACAGGTCTATAATCAGTTATTTGGCTTTGTACACAAAACAGATTTCTGAGTTGTTCACAGCATGGTTTTAGAAGCAGCTTTCCCACACTCGTGGTTCTGTACTATTGCCTTTGTAATTTTCCCAAAATGGACTAAGGCTGACCCTTAAAAAGCTTTCAGTCTCATTGATCACACTATGCTGCTCAGCACAGAAGACCTGATTTTTTTGTTTTAAAATGTATGCTGTTTCTTGCTCGACAACTTATATATATATATCAGATTATGGAAAACAGCAGGTACAGCCAACTATATAGTTTCAGCATTTTTGCCTTAACACTGACTTACATGTAGTAAATTACTGTACTGCAATCTGTACGTGGGTCAGTAATCTCTCAAATTGTATGGTGAAATATTATGCCAGTCCCCCAAGTTTCAGTCTCCTTGCACAAAGCCATATTAAGCTACTCAGTATGAAATTCAATGCCTAACTGAACTACTTTCCTAAGGTTACATACAGCTATGGCACTAGGTAACACATTTCAACCACCTATGGCATAAACCAACATTTTACATCAAACCACAATAACATGTAACACTTCCAAATCTTTGTATTCTCTTAAAATGGACTTGTTCTCACAGATAATGTCCAGGAAAAACCTACTATACAAAATCTTCAATAACTAGTGGTTTAGAAGAAATGGGCTGAAGGAGCAAGGTGTTTACTGCTGAAAAACTCATGATAAAATAACTCCTAGAGATACCTACAGGGAATTCAAATCAATGAATTGTTCTAAATACTGACTTAGAAAAAAATCTATTATAACTTGATACTCCCTGTAGTGCTACAGCCTCACTGTCATGGTGCAGTCCGGATTGTTTTATAATTTTCAATAATAAAATGACTGAATGAAGACAATAATAGTGACATGAGTTTTTTTTTTTTTTATCTTGCTCCTAAAATGCACTTTATGTACTCATAATATGAAATAGCAGACAAAGTTAAGTGTTTTTGAATACGCTTATTAGGAACAATAGTGCTGTTTGTCAGTCTTTTTAGTCAGAATCTATAAACAACGCCGGTGGTTCTTTTTCACTGACTTGTTCTAGTTTGAGCTAACTGTAATCTGATAAAAAAAAAGCTTTTGATTGTGCATTTAAGTCATATAACAAAGTATACGTGTGTGTGTGTGTGTGTGTGTGTGTGTGTGTGTGTGTGTGTGTGTGTGTGTGTGTGTGTGTGTGTGTATATAGATATATATATATATATTTATATATATATATATATATATATATATATATATCGGTCTATGTTCACACATAGAATCAAACCTTCATCAAACGGCTTTCAAACAGTAATCCACGAACACTGCATTCATCGAAGAGTGAAATCATTATAAAAAAATCATCGAAAGGTAATAGTTGGCCAACAATAAAGAAGTACCATATTGTATAAGCTAAACTAAACAAAACATTTTAAAATTTGCCCTTTTCCCCACTGTAGTCCAATCTTGGAGTTGGTATATATAGTTGCGGGTGTGTGGGTAACGTCCTTGTTGTTAGCCAGCTATTACCTTTCCATGATTTTTTTTACTATGATTTCACTCTTCAATAAAAGTGATATTTGGGGATTACTGTTCAAGGGATAGCCATTCGATGACGTTTTTGTTCAATGCGTGAACATTCCAAGTCATATTTCCTGAAAACTGAAAACTTTGGAAACAGTCTACTGTACTGTGTTAGTTAAATGTGTGTGTGTGTGTGTGTGTGTGTGTGTGTGTGTGTGTGTGTGTGTGTGTGTGTGTGTGTGTGTGTGTGTGTGTGTGTGTGTGTGTGTGTGTGTTTTGTAGCAAGACAAATACTCAGGATATAAAACAGTGAGCAATGACTAACAATACTGCAGAAACAGAACAGCAATCCCCTATGTCTTGACAGCTCAGACACATTTATTTTAGGAACACTGAAATGTGACTACGGAAAAAAACACCTTCATGACCTGAGGAAGGAAAAAGCAGAATGATGAAACTAAAACTGAAAAGCGAAAACCAAGAAATGTAGAAAAGATAGTGATATCTTCACAAACTGTGGAAGAGAAAAGCAAAAACTAGGAAAGTAGAAACTAAAAAAAAAGATAAATAAATAAAACTAATAAATGAAAACAAAACTAAAAATGCAACTATTTTGCTTGTGTGTGTGTGTGTGTGTGTGTGTGTGTGTGTGTGTGTGTGTGTGTGTGTGTGTGTGTGTGTTGTAGCATCTTAGTGACTTTGGCTTGACAAAGACTCAACATATAAAATAATGAGCAATGACTAATAGTTAATACTGTAGAAAGAGTGCAGGCTCAGACAATTTTTTTAAGAACACTGTGAAATATGACTAGAAAAAATACTTCTACCTTCATGACTCGCAGAAGGAAAAGCAGAAATGATAAGAAATTAAGAAAATAAGGTGGTACCTTCACAAATTCTGAAAGGGGAAAGCAGAAATGAAAAAAGTAAAACTAAAAAAAAAGTAAAACTAAGAAATAAAAAAAATTAAATACAGCTGTTTCACCTTTTCTAAGACTATATACTCAACAAAATCACTAATTAATGGTCATCTCAATCTTAGCTGATATCTCTAAAGCCTTCAACACACATTCTCCCATTTTATATTACTATACAGACTGGCCCAACAGAATATCTCCAGTTTAACTGCTAAATGTTTCAAAAGCTATCCAGAAGGTCATAACGTATCAAATGGATAGATTCTTACTCCTTTTTTATTCCATTTTCTGTTAGACCACTCCTCTTAAATATATTCACTAACAATATGTACAAAATGATTGAACGAGTAATTATCATGCAGAATTTAAATATTTCCACATTAATATGCTTACTAAACTGTGACAAGCTACTATCAAAAACTCAATTAGCCTTCAGCAAACTTGAAGCTTAGCTCAAAAAATCTCATCTAGTATTGAATCCAAACAAAACCAATGTTCTTTGCATCCAAACAAATGTTTTCATAGATTCATAGGTTCACAGGTTGGTACTAGGTTATTGGCCCTAGGGCCTATATAAGCCTAGCCATAACAATTCTCTGGCTATTTCTTCCCACACTATTTACTTCCCTGGACCCCTGTCTAGCAGGGCGACTGATGTGATCCCCGGGGTGAATTTCCTTACTCCCATCCAATTGTCAAGGTTCCTTTTGAAGAGGGCCAAAGAGGCACTCTGCTTGACATGTATGGGCAGTCTATTCCAGAGTCTGGGGAGTCTCTGGGTCAGAAACCTATCCCTCCAGCATGTTTTGTTTATTGTGATGACAAGGTTTAGATCCCTGGAGTGTGTGGCTCTGAGGGATGAGGATTTCTTTAAGTGTAGCATGTCCAACAGCTCTGGGTTTGACATGGCCTTGTATGTTAAGCAGAGATTGCCTCTGAGTAGACGATATGCCACAAAGTATAGTTGGAGTTTTTTAAGGCGGTCAGAGTAGGGCATCTGCTTTAGGCCTGTGATTCTTTTAGTGAGGTATTTCTGTAGCCTTTCCAATTGTTGCAGATGTCTTGAGAGGTACATACCAAACAGGGCATTGTATTCTATAATGGGTCTAATGAGGGATGAGTACAGTGGGATAATGATCTCCTTTTTTTTGAATGAAAAGCCCTTAGTGATGAGGTGTGCCACATAGAAGGATTTCCTGACTGTTGTGGCAATGTGGTTATCGAAGATGAGACCACTGTCCACCTGTGTCCCTAAGTCTCTTATCACACTTTCGGTGTTTAGTGTACTGCCACCTATGTGGTAATTCACGGGTACATGTTTTTTTCCCAAAGGGGATAACTATACATTTCTTGGCATTGAGCTTGAACCCATGGCTCTGGCATCAAGCATCTGTTTCTGTAAGGCCCTTTTGTAGAGTATCCACATCATTTGGGGATTCAATAATGGCTCCCAGTTTGCAGTCATCTGCGAACTTTGTTAGCCAGAGTCCCTCAGTGTTGGCCTGTACTTCAGAGAAGTAGATGCCAAACAAGAGCGGTCCTAGGACTGAACCCTGAGATACTCCACTTGTCACTTGTCTGGAGCTGGATTTGGAGTCGGCTACTTTTACAGTGTGGGTTCTGCCAGTAAGCCAGTTGGCAACCTATTGAGTGATGTAGGGATTAATGCCCAGCTTAGTAAGTCTATCTATGATTCCGGAGTGGGGGAATGGTGTCAAAGGCCTTGGAGAGGTCCATATAGGCTGTGTGGACCACCTTACCCTTGTCCACGGCTCTGGAGACTGATTCAAAGAAGTCAATCATGTTCAGGAGACAAGTTCAGCCCTTCACGAACCCAAACTGGGTGGGGTCCAGTGTTTGAAGGTTGCCAGTGTCTTTGTTTATAACTGCATTTCAAATAAATCTATTATCAGCAAACAGCAGCTTTTTAAACAAGTTACTCTCACTAAGCTCCTAGAAGTAACCACTAACTACCAACTTAAGTTTGAACTTCACATTAACCATTTCAGCTCAAAAATTAATCCAAAATTGTATATGTTATCTAGAATTATTAAACCACACCTAACAGTACCAGTGCCAGCACAGCTAGTGCAGTCCATCTTACACCAAGCCTACTTTATTCTCCTATCTTAACAAATCTCATAATAACTCTACTAAACAATCTAGATCTTTTCAATAACAAGTTAGAAAAATTTGGCACTATCTCATCATTCAAAACACACCACTGCCTACCCCTACAACAGTTACTCTGGTTAGAACGCAACTCCCTAAAGCACAGTAAATTAAAAATGGCTCACAATAATCTTTATTAACCTAGCAACTGTCAAGTTATCAATAATCTCATTTATAAATACACTCCAGCTGAGGCAGCTTAGATATCAGGACCAAAGTCAGATCACCATAACTAAATTTAACAAGTACAACCACTGCCTTTACTTAGTCTCTGTATATAAACTGTGGAACAACTTATCCATAGAATTATGACAACAAAGTTTTACAGTGTGAATTAAAGTTATAGAAGTTCTAAATGTTCCAGAAAACAGCAGTTATCAGCACACCTGAATATAATTATATGAATAAG
This sequence comes from Protopterus annectens, assembly GCF_019279795.1. Taxonomy (NCBI): domain Eukaryota; kingdom Metazoa; phylum Chordata; order Ceratodontiformes; family Protopteridae; genus Protopterus; species Protopterus annectens. The sequence continues at coordinate 1,342,201,535 of NC_056739.1, read as the reverse complement.
AAATACAGGACAGTTTCTAAAAATATGTATTACTAACATTTGTATATGAATAATACTATGCTACCTGAATTACTCCAGTCTTTGTGCAGTCTTCCACCATTTCAACTTTCCTCTCTTCCCTCCAAATTTAGCAACCTGTATTCCCAATACCTTCTTCTTCTTCTTCGTCTTCTTCTTCTTCTTTCAGCTTTTCTCGGTTAGGGGTCACCACAGTGGATCACTTTGTCCACTCTTGATTGGCAGTGGAGTTTCTCACACTTCCAGTCCCTGTGCTGTTCCTGTTCTTCGGTACTCCACCTTTGGATCATCCCATTACACTATCATCCAGCTTCTTACTATGTCTGCTATATTTTTCTACATTTCTACCCTTAATTACTCCTTCAGTATCAACACATTATACTATCCTATCACTATGCCTTCCACGTTTTCTCTTAATTAAATAATCTATATGCTCATGCCATGTTGCATAAATGTTCACCCTAATTAAATATTGCATTGCACAAAGGTATGTAGTTATACAGTTTCTGTAATTCTTTTCAAACAAATGGTTATATGTGTACTATACCTTGTAAATTTACATTTATATGTGTATATGAATTCCTTAAGCAGCCTTTCTCTCCAAGATCCTGCTGAAAGGGGGCTTTTAGCCTAGTTACGTTGTCCCAGTTAACAAATGGAAATAAATAGAAATAAAAAGCACTGCTTGGTTTCTGAACACTAAGCTGCATGCATATAACGCTAAAGGAAGAAGAATAACTCTGGGATGAATTTATCTAAATTAGAAAGTTGAGTTGTTTTTAAGATGTCCTTATATATTAAGTATGAATAATCCAAAGATGAGCATTTACATGCTGCAGCCATCGATGAGAGTCAAGAGTGCTAAACCAGAAGTGAATTTGTGGTAACCCATCCATTTATCCAAATCATTGCATCACTGCATTTTCTTACATCGACTGAACTGGCTTGAGCTGCCCAACTACCTTACCTGTATTCAACTTATCGAAGCACACAAACTTATTTTCAGCCCCTCTCTTTGCCCCTCTCTTGCCTCCACCTTCCAAATGCATCTACCTGATAGACATCGACAATCCAGCTTCTAAAACTTAATTGAAGTACATAGACCTGCACGCCCACCTGGCAAACATCTTCTATCCTTCTGTCTAGCACGTCATTGGAATTCTCTCCCCCTCCCATCTGAACCACCAATAATCTCTCTGCCTTTAAATCCTTGCTCCACTCACATCTAATGTCACAATGGGAATGTTCTTACTCCCATCCTACATAACTTCCCTGTCTGTAGATACTCTCTACAAGCCAGCTAATCTGTGAACAACCTCCTATAGTCTTATAATGCCTAGCATTAAAACTTCAGGAACTATCATTCTATATTGAACTTTAATTTGTCTGAAATTAATTCTTTTTAATGAATAGTATTAATTTGCTCTTGCAAATGCCAAATTTTGTAACTTTGTAACTGTGTATTTTTATAAGTGTTGTATATTTGTAATCGTGTAACCTTGTATACTGTAATAGCTGTACTTTTTCGAACTTTTCTCCCCAGGACTCCATTGAAAACAGGCTCCTCGTGGCCCAATGGACCATCCTGGCAAACAAACTGCAAATAAATAAATTACGTTTGAGTAGTGTAAGAGAAGTGCTTTGTTTTATGTGGACAGGAAGACAATTCTAAAGAAGTGGTATTCTCTATGATACATGATATGTCTATCCCTCTAACATGTTCTATTTATGTTGCAAAAGAGATTTAGATCTCTTGAGTGGGTGTTTATGCTCCCATTGGACTTGCCATATGTCTGACAGAATAGGGTGTGCTGAAACTCTGTACCAGATGCAGACACTGCCCCTTAGCAGGCTGTACAACACCAAGAAGAGAGACAAGGCTTTGAAAAGGTCTGTATATATTTTTTATGATTTAGGCCCTCAATTTTCTTAGTAAAAAAGCTATGTGGATATTTGAGTTTGTAAATGTTTGGACAAGTACATACTGAAGGGGCATTATACTCAATGATAAGGACTGATGAGTGTGGAATAGAGTGGAATGATCACATCCCTGGACCTGAATGGTATACCCTTAGTAATAAGCTGTGCAATGAGAAAGCACTTTCTTACAATACTGGAAACATGGTTCATAGGTTGGTACTAGGCTATTGGCCCTAGGGCCTATACAAGCCTAGCCATAACAATTCCCTGGATATTTCTTCCCACAATATTTACTGCCCTGGACTCCTGTCTAGCAGGGTGATTAACGTGATCCCCAGGGTAAATTTCCTATCTCCCATCCAATCGTCAAGGTTCCTTTTGAAGAGGGCCAAGGAGGCACTCTGCCTGACATGTATGGGCAGTCTATTCCAGAGTATGGGGAGTCTCTGGGTCAGGAACCTATCCCTCCAGCATGTTTTGTTCATTGTGATGACAAGGTTTAGATCCCTGGAGCATGTGGCTCTCATGGATTGGGATTTCTTTAAGTGGAGCATGTCCAACAGCTCAGGGTTTGACATGGCCTTGTACGTTAAGCAGCAATCGCTCCACTTGTCACTTGTCTGGAGCTGGATTTGGAGTTGGCTACTTTTACAGTCTGAGTTCTATCAGTAAGCCAGTTGGCAACCCATCGACTGATGTAGGGATTTATGCCCAGCTTAGTAAGTTTATCTATGATTCCAGAGTGGGGGATGGTGTCGAAGGCCTTGGCGAGGTCCAGACAGGCTGTGTGGACTGCATTACACTCGTCCACAGCTCTGGAGACTTCCTGGTAATTGAAGGATAGTTCATTGTCGAAATAGGATCCCAGATTCCTAACAACTAGATCAATTTTCAGGGGTGTTTTGTTAATGTGATAGTTGCCAGGGACTTCTTACTCACTGAAGGATACTATTATACATTTCTTTGCATTCAGTTCTAGTCCATGGTTTTGACACAGGCTATTGGTTTGGGAAAGACCCTCTTAGAGAATCTTGAGGTCTTCTGTGGAGTTTATGATGGCGCCAAGTCTGCAGTCATCTACAAATATTGTAGCCATAAATCATTAACAGTAGCTTTAACCTCTGAGAAGTAGATGCCAAAGAGGCATGGTACAAGGGCTAAACTCTGGGGTACATCACTAGTGACATGTGCTTTGGAGGAAGAAAAGTCCCCCACCCTAATTTCTTGGGCTCTATTTGTGAAACAGCTAACTATCTATTGAGTTACATAGAGATTAACATTTAGCTGGGATAGTTTATCTGTGATACCTGAGTGTGAAATTATATCAGATGCCTTTGCAAAGTCTAGATAGGCAGTACTTACTGATTTCCCCTTATCCATTAATTCACTAACCCTCTCAAAGAAATCAACCAATGTTAAGCAGACAGGATCTGCCCTTAACAAATCTGAACTGTCTTGGGTCGAGAGTTTGTAGGTTACCTTTGCCCTTATTTATTAATTTCACAGTGATACTTTCCATAGTCTTATACATGAGACTGGTCAAACTTATGGGTCTGTAATTTCCTTGGTCCATTGACACCCTACTTCTATGCAAGGGGGATGACAGTCACTGTCCTCAATTCATCCAGCACAAGTCCTGTTGGGAGGCTGACACTGAATAGCCCCTCTAGGTGATCTGACAGGTCCGTTTTAGGCTGACAAGTATGCAGCTCACTATCTTATCCAGACCCATAAAAGATTGCACTTGGCCTTGGATAATGCCTTGAGAGCTTGCTCATGAAAGATTTGAGAAAGAGGTGTAGTTCTGGGAATGTAGGAGGGCAGGGAGAGACATTTGAGCTAAATGTATCCATTATTAGATTGCCTATGTCCTTTGGGTCTGAGTATGTGATATAATTCACTATTAGTTCAGCATAGTGTTGGGCATTATTCTTAAGGTTTCTAACATTGTTAAAGAAGGCTTTCTGGTTGTCCTTTGTGTGAGTGTCAGTTTTTACCTCTTTTATTATACAGCCTGCTTATATTTAGGTTCCACCATAGGTGCTTATTTCTGAATTTGGCATTGTATTTACTATGGAGAGGACTGATAAGCCTATGCAGTTGAGTACTTATTATATTGTAGTTTTTATATGTTTATCTTTGCCTTGTGGCCTGAGCTATGTCCTTAAATGATATTCAGGTAATATTTCCTGCCTAGTCAATGAATAAACAAAAGGAAATAAAATAAATCTGGTCTGGGACATAAACTCATCCATTAAAAACTACAGATTTGGAAGGAGTTCCAACAAGTTAGCGTTTCTCAAAATATTCCCTTTTCTCTAAGGTATGGCAGTCTTGATGTTGGTATATATAAATGTGGGAGGTGTGCCCCCCCCAACAAAAAGTTTAAAGAAGAAGAGAGATCTCTGAGATATTTTGATTCATTCTTATCCTGGGTTTTTGGTCCTTTTTTTGGCTTATCAGCACTTGGCATTTTGAGTGCCAACATTTCAATACACTGCCTCTAGTCATACATTTTGTCCTAATCTCTCTCACTCTCTCTGTCTATTTTCAGTTTGAAAAGTCCCTTCAGAGTGCATCAGTACATGCTGGGATACCACCCTGATTGGTTTATTGGTTTTCTGGCTAGTCTGCCCCAGCTTCTGATATATGTCTTCTTTTTCTGTTTTGTCATCCCCAGGTCTTAAGAAAAGACAATGTGACAGAGGGTAGGTAAAGTGCTTATCCTTCTTCTTGATCTGGGCCTTCAGGGTGAATTATTGAAAAATCCTTTGAAAGGTTTTAAATAGGTTAGCATCTTGGTCTTTTCTAAGATTATAGAAGAGTGGCAGATTCAACAGGCTCCTGTAAATGTACTGTAGAGCATCTTCTGCATGGAGACATGCGTGAATGGGCGTACCTTCGTTGAAGGTTGTGCGTCAGGGTTGGTAACTCGGCACGTAAAAATCAACTACCAATCATTAGCGGACCAGAGTTCCGCTGTGGCGACCCCTAACTGGGAAAAGCCGAAAGACACAACAACAACATATCCATTGGTATACAAGAGTGGAACAGTCTTAAAAAAATACTAAGTCAATGCCAGGTAATTTAAAACCAGAGATTTTGAATGCACGTGTCCAAAACTAAAGAGTTCTTCAACCATTAAGTCTTCTATGCCAGTTTCAGTCTTAGCTGCATATTAGGATACCTGCCTAGGAATTATATTCTGATAAGTAGTAATTAAAGGACTAGACAAAATAACCAAATTTAGTCCCCTGATTAATTAAAAGTCTGCTATGTTAGTAACATTTAATTAGAAAATAGATTGTATGTTACTGCATGCTAAGTGGATGCAAGTTGCATAAATCCAAGCTTAGCTCATGTAACGGGGCATTCAGATTATGGTTTCAACTTAACCTGAACAAACAGGGATTAAGATCTCAGTCTATTTCCATTTCATGCAGAATAGAATGTGGGGGTGCTATTTTTGTGAGATTACTTAAAAGCTTGCAGGAAATATTTAATGATTTAACAAGTAGCACTACTACTGTATGGGTACATCATTCTAAAGCAAACCAAAATGCAGTTTATTATAGTATTTTATTTTATTTATTTTATTTATTTATTTTATTTTACATTTGTTGACTGGGATAGTCCGACTTGATGCATGTTCATTTTCAGCGGAGGCCGGGGAGAAAAGCTCCATGGTAGGGCAGAATGATTCCTTTTTTTTTAATTAAATTGCAACTATCTAACTGGAAAGACAAAAAAGAGTTCTTTCACATAATCTGTAAAGTGGCTAACATATTTCATATTTGTTCCTAAAACTTAAACAAGTGTTTAGTGAGGATCTGCCTGTCTGATTACTGAATAATTTGTTTCTTACAGACCGGATGGTGAATAGTTATTCCAGAATACTTTGAAACTCAAGGTTAAAATGCAGAGTCATAACATAGATGATGATTTTTTTTTGATACTGTAAAAGCAGATTAACAATATGTTCTCCTCACTCTTAGCTTGGAGATCAGATCAACTGAACAAGCAACAGTATGAAGCCCAGCTGCAGGCAGAAATCCCTGATGAATTTCTTTTTCCCCTTGCAAAGCTGTTTTCCCACAGTTATTTCTGCACAGCTGTTGTAAGAAAAAAAGCAGGCCTTGGCTAAGCAATAATGCTGAGACGTCTGTGTCCAGAGGCTAGGATGGATCCTATTTGTCTAAATTATGCTTGAAATTAGCTAAATCCTTCTGCCCAATGTATACCTAGAAGAACTTTAATGACATTTGATTTTCATTTAGCTGTGAAATATACTTTAGTATCTGTAATATTAGAACCCTTTATTTACTGTTATATGGTTTTAATATAATGCCACGTGTACCAAAAATTCGGGTTTTATTTGAGCAATAGTTTTTTTTATCTCTACATCAGTTTGTGCATGAAGTTCTGTTTTTGCGAGTCTGCTAAAACATTTTTATATCTGTATTAGTTTCATAAAACATTTCACATCCTGGTAATATACTTTTTTCAAGACAGGCCACACTGTCTCCAGGGATTGCCCCCCCCCCCCCATCCAACATCTAAGCTAATGTAAGAGAAACTTTCCTTTTTCCTTTACAGTATATGATACTTAACTTATTCTTTGCCTCTTATTCTTTGCCTGGGTGGCAGTATTGATCCAAAGTGAAGTAGGTATCATTCTGCCAAGCTTCTGTTGTGTATGGTTCTTTGTAGCTGTAACACCAGTATTTTACAAGGTATAGGTAGGTGCATACCTATACCATATATTGTGCAATACCTCCTTGTTTTAAGAGCAATCATGTCATCAAATCCCATGGCTGATGAAATTCAATTACATTTCAAGCATTCTGTTTAAAACAAAACTTGGAGAATGACTAAGAAGAAATATAATTACTATCATCCAGTGGCTAATGGCTGCATCTGTACAGAGGGTATCCACATACCATAAAACTTTTGCACTGCAAATTAGTGGTCTAACTATAAATCTGCAATGCGCTAGAATTTTATATAGAAAATAAACAGGTATTGCAAAAATCATCATTTCTGATCCATACTTCTTTCGCTCTCTTACTACCACAAGCAGAATAATAAAACCTTAGGGTTTACACTTTAGCACTTCTCACTCTTCCTGTGAATGAACCCTAAATCCACATTTCTACCTTAATAAATTAACAATGTTTTTAGTTCAGACCTCACTTGTGTCCTTCTTTGAAATGTTTTCCTGCTTAAGCTATGACAACCATTTCAAACATTTCTTACCAATGTTGCATTAAGGCGCATAGCAGATGTTGGTGATAGATTTATAGAATGTAAGTGTACAGAAAGGAAAAATGAAAGCATGCATAAGGCAGAAGGCCATCTGCATTTGATGTCACACTGCCCAGCTCACTAGTAAAAGACATTCATTGTGATAAAACACATTACAAGTCCCTCTATGTACAGATTGTCTGACAGCACACTTAGCATGCTTCCTTGTATGAAATGAATTAAATGACATTAAACGACAGGAATAGTTATTCTTACTTGGTGTAACTGTGCATACATATAAAGATGAAGTGGCTTACACCAGTTAAGCCTCACGTGAACAGTCGTCTTCGTTCGGCTTTTTCCCTGTTAGGGGTCGCCACAGCAGATCACCTGTCTGCTCATGATTGGCAGTGGAGTTTTACAGTGTCGAGTTGCCAGCCCGGCACCCAAACTTCCACAGATGGCACACACACGCACTCACACCTAGGGCCAATTTAGCATGTCCAATCCACCTACAGCATGTGTTTGGGATGTGGGAGGAAACCGGAGCACCTGGAGGAAACCCACGCGACCACAGGGAGGACATGCAGACTCCGCACAGAAGGCACCCCAGCCAAGGCTCGATCCAGAGAACTTCTTGCTGTGAGGTGACAATGCTAACTGCTGCACCACCATGGCTGCCCTACCTGAACGGTATTATTTGTTATTGTAACAGCGAGGGTATAGTTATGTTGTGCTTGGCCAGGTGGCTCTGACAAAAATTGTGGGTACTACTTGAGTTGAGATGTTAAACCAGGATTACAGATAGCAGCAAATCATCTTCCAAGCCTGCATGCATGCAACACAGGCAATGTATGAGGTATAAAAAGTTCCTGCAGAAAAAAGTCATTAGAGGCATATCATTCAAAATATTAGGTCTATATTATATTATCGAATGCTTAAAAAAGCGAACAATGAATAATTGACCCCATGTAAGTGAAAGCTTACAATCTCGAAAGCTCAAAACAGCGATTTTTTTTTTTCCAAGGGGAAAAAAAATTGCTGTGGGCGGGTTTCGCCCCCCACATCCCCCCCCCACACTTAAATATACCAACTCCAAGATCGCACTACAATGCTGAAACCGGCAAAGTAATGGAAGCAGCCAAGCAAATTCTTTCCCTGGGAAATAATTTGCTTAAAAGCCGCTTTGCTATTTTGCCTTTTCGTTGTTTTAGGTTCGACCAAGACGCATTCGATAAAATATGTTTTCAGTCATCTAATAGGAACCCAAAATATTAATCCATGAGCATGCAGGTTCTCAGACTTTGTCACAGTGAGCCTTCCTCACAACAGAAAAGACTCAGTGTTTCCCCTGTACAACTGAAAGCTACTTTGGTTTAGTCCGTACAAGGCAGCATATGTACCAATGCACAACAGCAGACTAGTCCCCATAAACAAAAAAACACAAACTGAGTGTCCAAATAACTAATATTTGGTTGAGTACATTTTTTTAACAAGTTATTTGCAATCAAATACACGTATTCATTCACTATTGTCCTTCTGAATTTACCCAAAGCCCACATGTAAACTGCATTAATAGTTAATCATTATAGTACACAACACTGGTGAATTTGTTTGCACAGCACAAGCAAGCCCTGTGCAAAATATCTGTTTGATGGGTCTATGTTCGTGCATGGAAAAAAATTGCAGTGAATGGCTAATAATTGAATGGTAAACAGTGAAGTTTACATACCAAAAAAGCTTAACAGCAAAAAATAATTCATCAAATGGCCATAGTTGACCAACATTATGAACGTAACCAACCAAGATGTGGGGCTCCACCCCCACCCCCAATGTGAGAGCTATGTCCCCACACCCCCTAACTATATATACCAATTCCAAGATTGCACTAGAATTTGGTAAATTTAAAAAAGGTTTCATTTGCTTACCTTATGCATTGCGGTACTTCCTGATTATTGGCCAGCTGTGGCCATTTGATGGATTATATTTTGCTGTTAAGCTTTTTCAGTATGTTAAACTTTCGCTGTTTAACATTTGATTGTTAGCCATTCACTGTAATTTTTTTTTTGATGTGCAAACATAGACCCTGTTTGACATTTCCCCCAACTGTCTAAAAGCAATTGCAGTTGCTTAATGATGGGTTCCAGAGTTGTATTTAACACACTTGTAATTGGAATATTTTTATGCGATCACAAATGTGCGAATACCAAGCAGTACATATAAAGATAAAGACTGCAGTATTTTGTGAATGGTCTCTTTTCTACAATATATAGAAATCTTAGAGTGATTTATGTAAGTGGTGTGACTATGGGGAGTGCAGCCCTTATTGGTAATGGAGAGGACTGTAATCCTTTGTGGTGGTGGAGGCGGCTTGCCCCCTGCAAAAATGCTTTTTTTTATTAATTTCTGTAACCATGACTGTTGTTGTTTGTGTCTAAGTGTTTGCAATATTTTATGTTCACAGTAATGAAGGTCAGTCACAAAATATCAAAAGGCTTTTAACAGAAATTGTGTCATTAGGTCCTGGGGAAAATCAGCTCTTATAAACACTTGCCATTTTAGTTTGTGTCACAGCCTTTTAAAGTATAAAATTATTTAAGTATACGTATTTTTTGTTTATGATTTATAAAATGGTTTTATGAGTTTAATGTAAGTGTATATTTTTTAATTAGTTAATTAAAATGGTTTGAACGTTTTTGTATGCATTTCATTGGATGAATTCAAAGTGATGTCATAGCATGTTTTACATTTAAAATGAAGATTTAAGTTTTATATTAAACTCATTCTTAGTTTGTTTCTGAAGAACTTCTCATAATAAAGAACGAAAGTGCTTAAATTATTCTTGTGGCTTGTTGTGTGTTTTGTGGTTTGAACTGTCATTTGCTTTCCAGCTGTGTTTTCAAGGGTTTGGTTTTATTTTATTTTATTTTATTTATTTTTAGGTCTGTACTACTCCTGCCATGAATACTCTTCTTGTCTTCACAGGGAGGTCACAACACTACCCAGCTGCCCCCATGTGTTCACAGCCAGTCAGTTAAAAAGCCCAGTTTAGATCATCGCAGACAGAAGCTGACTCATGTCATCAGTAAGGACATGGGAATCAATCCAATCATGTATAGCAACTGCTAAACCAATATCACAGACACATTTCACCCCAGGGATGCTCGATCTACAGCTTCATCATCTCTGTAAAACTTATTCTTAATTCTTGCGAAGGCTGCCAGCCTAGCCAGATAGAATTTTATAGATAACTCTATTATTTGTAAATATTAGTGTAAGACACAGGCTTGTTGTCTTAAATGGAAAAAACTGCTGTTAGATGTGGAACTGAAAAAAATGAAACAACAGTGCTCTCTGCTGACCATGTAAAACATGTTGTGATCCTTCTATTTAAAGTTGGCTCCAGCATGTCTAGATGAAGACATTCTTTCTATTGTTTGAACCAAGTGTTAAATTGCTAGATTTAAACATGCAAATATATATTTTATTGCTCTGCTTCCTGACCAGCTGCAAGATAACAAAAGGAGATGTTAAGAATGTAAATGTAGTTTCTGTTAGCCTGGGAACCCAGGGAAGTGTGATGAATGATATAATGGGAACCAGGAATGTGATTTTAAAAACAGAGAGAATCCATGAGTATGATGCATTTTGTCTTGACCATCCAACTCACAGCACTGTCTTGCTCTATAAGTAAGTTATCTTAGACTTGTGTTTTCTCTTAGAAATAGCTAGAAACTAGAAAGATTAGACTAAGTGTTTTTGTGATGTCAGAACTGTACTACTGAATTATTTTAAGTATTTCTCTGTGATCTCTGAACTCTTGACTAGCACTGTGTAGTAAAAAGTATTGTCTTGTGTTTTTAGTATTTATTATTAAATATTTTTAAACCTTTCAACAGTGGCTGTTTTGTGTAAAGATAATTTAAGCTCTAGAGTACATTATTCATTTATAGTGATTACGGTACCAAGTCACTCTAATAAGCCTTGACTGTTTAGTTATACTACCATTTGGATAATAATATTGCACAGTAATAATTGGACACCCTTTTAGCACCCAGGTATTATTCTGAATGTGCTGTTAATGATTCCTACTGCATGTCTGGATATGACGATCTATGTATGCCCTTTGTGTTACAGTAACATTGTATATCATGGCATTGACCTGCACGATGCAACCAACTTTAAGTATTTTACAGTATTTGTACTGTACTACAGTAAAGTGCAATATTTTTATTTACTGCAAGGACTGGCCAGCAGTATCCAGGTGTGCAGTATCTCTTACATTAATTCAGTTATGCTTCAAGTCTGTGCACGTGCAAGATTCTATGTCATTTCCTCTTTCTGCCTCTGGGTGTCATGAATCATGGTTGCAGGGGAGCAGTATCTGCTATAAGACAAAATGACATTGGGGTGTCATGAATCATGGTTACAGGGGATATTCAGTATCTGCTATAAGACAAAATGACATATCACACTGGCTACTGTCGTACATGTTTTACTATGTATTGCTGTTGCTGCTGTTTGTAGTTTTGTGGTTGTGATGCTCGCCTACCTGGTGACTACTCCCTTTTTGGCCATTAATGAATCCACAACAGAGGACAATTATCTATTGTATGCATACATTATGTGGGCTATTTATGTGGTAGAAACATGTGTTCCTGCCTTGGTAATAACCACAAAATTAAGTTGATACTTCTGCTTACCAATGCACATTGGACATGCTGATAATAAGATATGCACTTATGTGGAATCTATGTCATCAAAAGCATAGCGAGTAAACTAATGACTCTGTGAAAGGTCTCCATATTGCAATGCCAATCCTGCTGAGTTTCTGGAAATTAGATATCTTCATTTGTATGTTCCACCACATTATCAAGGATACTGTTTTAATACCGAATATACAGGGCTGCAATACTCCCATAGCCTTGATGATGGACTTCTAGAAGGTGGATGTTGCCTTGAACCACAGTGCTATTCTTAATTTGGTCACATGTGCTGTTTGGTGTACAAAGATGTCTCTGATTTCAGCTGTGTCTAACAATGGTGGATGCCAAAAAGTAATTAGAAAATGGAAATCAAAATCTAAACCAACTATATTGAAAGTAGTGAATATAGTAACAGGGATAAAACAACTGGAACTGAGATCTTTAGAAAGGATAGAAGCAAACTACATAGGAAAAAATGGAAATTGTGGGAACAATACATACAAGGGAGGACTGCAGTTTAAAAGGCGTCAGGACTTAAGTGAGCTATGAAATGTTTGAGTGAGAATAATTGGGTAGATTATAAGTGATATATAATGTTTGCAGGTGGGTGTGTGTCAGTATGGTTTGTGATGTAAAATACTTGCAACTAAGATTGTGCCGGTGTGGTTTGTTTTCATTTATAGAAATGTATAATTGCTTATGTCATAAGTGATGTTTTAATAAAGATGTTTCTTGTTTAAAAAGGCAGGAATTGAATAATTTATGTAATATTGCTTAGGTTATATGATATATATAGCAATATATGTGAAGTATAATGTTTGTTATGTTACTATAGTTTGATTACTTTGATATGAATGTAAATTTGCCTATGTCACAAGTGAAAATTCACTAAAGTTGTTTGAAGCATGTGGAAATCAAAGACCTCTTGAGTGGCTAGAATTTGTAGGAAAACTTGTGGCATTGTTTCCCTACACAAGCTTAGGGTGAAACTGCTCAAGCATCAGTAGCCCACTGGATAAAAAGATGAATGTTGCAACGCCAAATGCTTTTCTCCATAGGAGATTATTGCTGGTGAGATTTATAAGTGCGCACTGGCAATGATTCACTTTTTTACGGAGGTTTCTCTCTTCTTTGAGTTGGTGTAAATGTGGAGTTTGTATATATACATACACATATATATATATATATATATATTTATATATATATATATATATATATATATATATATATATATATATATATATATATACACACACACACACACACACACACACACACACACACACACACACACAAACATATGTATATATATATATCTATATATATATATATATATATATATATATATATATATGTTTGAGGTTAGAAGCTTGCCCCCCTGCAAAAAAAAAAAACAAGAAAAAAATATTTTTTTGTGTTTCTAGACATTTTGTTTAATTTTTTTGAAATATCAACTTTCAGGAAGTCAGAGTTTCATAGTAGAAACGCTGGGACATATATTGAGTGCTACTTGCCATGACACATGCATACTTGCTGTTGTTGTGGCTGTGTTCAACAAAGAGCTATAACGTGCAGCATTACTCAAGTGAAAAGGTTTCACAAGGGTTTTTTTTGTTAAAATTCACTGAGCCAATGCGGTATTATCTACTGGGTTATGCTTATGAATTTTCATAGCTTCACTTAGCCTCATATCCTTTTTTGAAGTCAAGTGCTTGTATTTTTTATGAATTGCAAATGCTGAATGTCTCGTTATAATATTGATGTGAAACATTTGTTCATGGAGAACAGTGATAAGTTCACATTGTTTTTCTGTATACTTCAGTGATAGTGAGCACGGGTGTATAATCCATACTTTTATGCTCCCTCTAAAACATTTTCTGAGTCTTGCCCAGACATTTCCTACTGACTTTGTAGATGTACCTGAAAAATCTCAGGTCAGTATTTATAAATTACAACTCAGATTTGCTTTATTAGATTTTTTTTTTATTTTACTGCACAGGACATAACATATGGGTCTTTGACAAGACACAGTTTCAGAAGAAGGGAGAAATGAAAGCAATTATGATCAAACAAATGAAATAGTGTCAGTCTTTTTTATGCAAAGCAAATAAACACTGCAGAATGGAAGGATCATGCAAGGCATCTTACCCAGAACCTTTTTGAAAATAAAGGCCAGGACTGGATTTATCAGCTTCTTAGTAGCCCCCCCCCCCCCACTACAAAACTAGGTTGTTGTTGTTGACTTGACCGTGAATTTGGATAGAACCATACTGACCTGGTTACATTACATAGCAGAAATGAATAATGCCATTACACATTTGGAATGTTTATGAGCATTTTACTGTAGCAAGTAGCAAACCCTGAGGTGTGGCGAAAGTTTTTTTTTTCCTCAGAAAATGGAACTCATAGCACTGGAATTGCCTTTATTTGAGATATGGTGGATCTAAACCTGTCCTAATTATTTCAGAATTGTGTTTGTAAGATACTCTGACAAGCAGCAAGAATAAAAAGCACTCAGGGAAATGCATTAGTCAGTTTTAATTGTGCATGCCACAATAGGGACTGTATTAATCATTTAGCTAACCAGAGCAGTCAAAATATGGGAATGCTTATAGTGATTGTGGGTATGGCATTTTCTACAGTTGTCTTTTGGTCAACCACACAGTTTGCTTGCATCTATTGTGGCTTTCTGTATTGCAGTTAGCATGACTGTCAAATTATGATGCTTACTGAATGTGTTCCAAACAAGTATTTTGTACGTCAACTATTGCTTCTGAAGCTTCAGTTCTTTAGTAAGCAAACAGTTTGAATAGTACTGGGCCTCAAAGGACATACTAAGATAATAGTTTCTAGATGTAAATTGTATTTTCTAGATTGAAAAGACTGTTTTGTTTAATTCTGAATTTGTAGTTTCAGGATTGCTATAAATATCAGAAAACATTACTACCTAAGTGGTGTGGAATGTCACACCTCTAGCACCCTAAACACATCTTGCATTCCTGGGCATTTTCTGAAAAATAAACTTACATAGAATGAGATAAACAAAAGTAAATATTTTCTTAACCATAAAAGTATTAAAACTGTAGAAACAGCAGTGCTATCAGTAAGAAGTATTTTTGCAGTGATAATAGTCTTTCCATAAATACTATAATATATTATAATGCACACAAATGCAAAAGTACATTTTTTGCTAAACTTTCACAAGCAATTTGTCATATCTTGGAAGATGCATAACTTAGACATATATTGTTAGATAATTTTTGTTAATCAGTCATAAGTTTTCACGTGACAATAAAAAGGTCCTCTATAAATGCATGTTTATTTGAGTTATTTATGGAATATGAAAACATATGCTTAACTGCATAATTAGCAATATAAATAACACTGCATATTTCTCAACATGTGGAATTTGCAGTGCATATTTGAAAGACGGTTTTCTTCAACGACATCTAAGGTTTAACCTCGTGTCATGCAACAGTTTATAAATCACTTGTTTTTTGAAGTATTAAGTACATATGGAAATATTGCTCATTTTCATAATTACTAACAAACAAGCAATTTATCAGATATAATGTGATACACATGGACTCTGATAATGAATTTTCTTGTCTCCCACCATGGAATATCATACCATACCCCTCAATAACATATAGGGCTCTCAGTCATGAAAATCTGAACATAAATATAAACATTTGAATAATAAGTGGTGAACACTGATTAATTTCTCTACTATATGACATCCTGGATTAACCATCTTAGTGTCATTTTGTTAATAACTCTTTGCACTTTCAAATTATGCCTGTTATTAGCTGGAAAGTCAATTAAAAATGAAGCCAGACCGAAAAAGTTCTGGATGCCATAAGGAGCTATGGGTGTGAACTGGAAGCATACAAAAAGGTGCTTTAGGCTTGAATGACCTAAACAGAGCATATATGTAAGTGTGTATGCATTTCTGTATGTACATGTATGTATGTATGTATGTAATATATACACATACATACATATACATATATACTTATTTATTTTTATTTATTTATTTTCCATTTGTTTACAGGTTAGTCTGACTGGACACAAGGTGAACGTTTTCAGTGGAGGCTCGGGGAGAAAATCTCCAGATACATAGTAAAAAAGTATAAAAAAAAATAAAAATAATAAAACATTATATAAACACAGCTATTTTGTACTTATAAAAGGAGTAAAATCAGAGTTTTACAAATGATGCAGCATGCAGTGGATAGAATATTGAGAAACAAATTAAGATATTATACAACAAATATAGAATTGCTTGAATATAAATTCAAAAAGAAGTTTCCATAGACAAACAGGGTCATAAACTAGAAATCATAACACTAACTATAACTATGGGCTGGACTCACGAAGGCTTGCATGGAGTCTAAGAGTAGAGTACGACTCCATGCAGCCAACATGTCCGCCAAGCAATCCAGGAACAGCTGGTAGGGGGCATGCAACAGAGCTCTCAAAACTAGTCCTACACGGACAGGGCTGGGATATGCAGATTACCTCAATTGCAGGCGAAAGCTATGCAAATGAGGTAAATTTGTGATCCAGGAAACACAAACCTGTCCGAGTAGGAGTAGTGTTATTTGCAGAAACTTACTCAGTTGAGAACTGAGTACGGTTCTGCAAATAGCAAAAAGGAGCCTTGACAGCTCCAAAAAAAGGATGCATTTACAGGAGGAAGCATGCCAATGGCCAAAAATATGGCCACTGGTAATGTTAAGTTATGCAAAAGTAAAATAAAATAACTTTTTTTTTTACATCCCAATTTCTGGGGTATAAGCGTAGCGCAGCGCCACGCAAATGCACTGCACCCTAAAAAGCAGAAAATCAATAATTAAGATCCACAAAAGTAGATTTCATTGCTGATATGATTTTACAGTGGAAGTGAATGGCAGGCTGAAGACAACATGGCCACCGAGCAGAGGTTGCTAAGGGTGGAAGCTCAGTCTAAGAGATGTAACCAAGCATTAGTAAGCAATCCTATGCAAAGGAGGGGTAGGATAGTGAATCACAAGTTTACATAGCAAATGAGCACAGTCAGTGGAGTGTAGGAGTAGGATAGGGGGAGTAGCAGAGTAGAAGATAGGTGACATCACGAGTGGGGTATGTATGAAAGAAGTGAAGCTCATTGGAGCAGAGTGGCATGTGTTAGCTGTCATTTACACATCATTGAAAGAGGTGTGTCAACAGGTAGACTAGGTAAAGGCAAGAAATTGAAGGTGTATGCCATAGATAACACTAAAGTTTCTTGCTGAGCAGGTATGCACGCGTGTGCACACCTGTAAAACCGAGTAAGACAGTGTGCACGCGTGTAAGCGTGAGTGCATGCGTTTAAGCCAGAGTAAGCATGTATAAGGCTGTTTAAAGAGTTGTAAGCACGTTTGCACTAGTGTGTGTGCATTTTAACCAGAATAAGCAAGTTGTAGTCCATGTAAGCATGTGTGCATGCGTGTGAGCTGCTGTGAGCATGTTTGTGCTTGTGTGGGTGGCGCTGCCCCCCCCCGAGGAAACAGAAAGGAAAAATGAAGCATAACAAATAGTAGGAAGCTACCAGGGAGTACTACCAGAGCTAGCAGGTGAAAACAATCAGAATCAGGCAATTACACAGGCAGTACACCAGCCCAGCCCAGCCTAGCACTTAAAACTCTGCAAACAACAGTCCATTATGTTTCTCACAAGAGACACTGCAGTAAGCTAATAGAAGTGAAAACTGAAACAGCTTTACTGAGACAAAGAAATGTTAGGGGCTGCCATTGCTGTTATAAGGCGACATATGCAACATGGTGAGGGTGGTGACAATGGAAATGCTGCTGGATAACCCACAGTAAGGAGACGGAGAAGAATGTACAGGCCCAGGGTAACCTACCAGGGGCTACATGAGCTGGAGATAGTGAAGCGCTATAGAGTGGACAGAGACCTCCTGCAGCAAATTGTTGAGCTGTGCAGGCCACACCTCACACACAGAACCACTAGAGGGGAACCCATCCCAGTGGAAACCAATGTATGTGTTGGCCTAAGAATATTAGCAACAAATACCTTCCAGAGACCAACTGGTGATATGATGGGGATATCACAGGCATCAGCATCCAGGGTACTGCACCAGTTCCTGGATGCCATGTCAGCACATGTCGGTGATCATGTATATTTCCCCAATTCCCGTGAGGTATTGGCCAGCAATATGCATCTCTTCCAGCAAATAGCGGAATACCCTGAGGTAGTGGGTGCAATAGACTGCACGCATATTTGCATCAAAGCACCAGCCGGCGAGCAGAGTAGGGTCTACTTCAACCACAAGAGCTTCCCCTCCATCAACTGCCAGGTCATGTATGATGCCCAGGGCATAATACTGAATGTGTGTGCTGGCTGCCCTGGAAGCTACCATGATTCCCATATCTGGCATCTGATGCAGCTGTACCAGACATTTGCCAATGGGGACATCCCACATGGTCACCTAGTGGGGGATGCTGGCTATGCACTGGAGCCGTGGCTGATGACACACATCAGAAATGCACACACACCTGAACAGGAATGCCATAATGAGGCACACGCACAAACATGAAATGTAATCGAGCATGTGTTTGGGCTGCTCAAGTCACGGTTCCGGTGCCTGGACACATCTGGTGGAGCCTTGCAGTACTCACCAACTACATGTACCCAAATTGTCATGGTATGTGCTATGCTACATAATATGATTCTGCGAAAACAGCTGCAGCAGGACCAGCATAGGCCTGGGCCAAACAGCCCCCCACCATTGCCAAGGTCATCACAGGCAAAGCATGACTCGGAGGAGGAACAAACTGAGCCTGCCCCAGTAGGCAGAAGGAGGCATGCCCAGTATGCTTTGGCCTTGGCAAAGAGGCAACGCATAGGACATACACTGGTTCAGTAGGAACTCTGGAAATGATACCTCTCTCTGACTCGCACATATAGTAAAAGGGATGCCTAAGTTGACACTACCTGCTTTCAAACATGTATAGGGAGTGTAGTATGTGCATCCGACATAGGCAGCCCTGCAGCACCACCTGAGGCATGATTGCCATGTGTTAAGCAATATAAAGCAGTGCTAAACAGCATTTACCACCATGTAGTATATGCGAACAAACTCGCACACACCAACTAGCACAACTGTGGTCAGTCTTGAGTAATATTGGGCAACGTCCAGCAATGTTGGTGAATATTGAGCAATGTGGGACAAGCCTTGTCTAAGTAGGGCATAGCTGAACAAAAACCGACATGCTCATATTTGCTTTACTGGCCCTTAAGCAGTCTGGTCTGCTCAATATGAGAATATAAAGCAGTGATGGGCCTCGAACCCAGGATACTGTGCACTATAGTTATAGTACTGAACCACTAAACCATGACAGTATTGCAGTGGTCACCCTGTATGAAGAAATGTTGATAAGTCTATGCAAAGTATCTCATGGAAACCCTGCAGGCACAGCATAATCCCTGTCGAGTTATGACACAAAGGTTAGTCCTGCAGTAAGAATAGAACCTGACTTCCAACACACACAGTATAAATGTTAATATTGGTCATTTTCGCACACATCAACAAATGTAGTGGACCTCAGATAGTAACATACTGAAAGGTCACACTGTGCATGCTCACACACTTGAATAAATGAGACAAATGTCAGGCAACAAAACACGGAAAGCCTGAACTGGGCATGCTCACACACTTAGGCCATGTCTGAGTACAGCAGTGGGCCACACATATCTGGTAGTTGCATGTGTTAACCCAAGAACCTCTCACTATCCAGCAATCTGCCCTGTGCACACAGTTATATGACAACAGACACATATATAATATAGTGGAACCCTGTCATAATCAAATATGTTCTGCAGATACCTAAGTTGTTCATAGAAACTGGGAAAGCAAAGACGATAAAGACATGCAAACAGTATCAGCAATAAACACTGTGCATCCCAAACATTATCATAGGTTCAGAGGTCGATGCTAGGCTATCTGTCCTAGGGCATGTACAAGCCTAGCCAGAGTGGGTTTGGCTTTTGCAACCCTGTCAGCTTACTACAGTGTGCCTGTGAATAGTAGGTCACACAAGATAGCCCATGTATGTTTAGGCTAGTGTGCCTCTGTCTAGCAGGGACACAGAAGATATCCCAGGGGTAAACATACGGTCACCCATACAGTCGACAAGATGTCTTCTGTAGGTAGTCAGTGGGTGGC
This sequence comes from Protopterus annectens, assembly GCF_019279795.1. Lineage (NCBI taxonomy): Eukaryota > Metazoa > Chordata > Ceratodontiformes > Protopteridae > Protopterus > Protopterus annectens. The sequence continues at coordinate 1,342,181,438 of NC_056739.1, read as the reverse complement.
TCTGCCTATGTGAAACCGGGATTACAATCAGGAGTGAGTGGAGCCTCTGTGATAAGAATCTGTCCCTCCAGCATGCCCTATTAACTTTTGTGCTGAGGTATATGTCCCTGGAGTGTGTAGCTCCAAGGGAGTCGGATATCCTGAGGTGGAGTATGTCCAGTAATTCTGTGTTGGGTATTCCTGTAAACAACAGGCACACATCATATCTGAGTAGGTGGTAAGCTACTGAGTAGAGCTGGAGTTACTGCATCCGAACTGTGCAGGGCATCCATGTGAGTCCCTAGATCTGCTTGGTCAGGAACTTCTGTGGCCAGTACAGTTGCTGCAGGTGTCAGGTAAGGTACACCCCAAATGTGGTATTGTAACCAAGCATGGTTGTGATGAGTATAGGGGCACAATGACCTCACTTGATCTAGATGTGAAACCATATGAGATAAGGTGGCCTATATAGAAGGTCTGTCCAACCAGTTTGGCAATGTGATTGTCAAAGGTGACAGTACGAACAAGTCGTGTCCTCAAACCCCTAACAACTCATACCATATGTAATGGAGTACTATCTATGTGATAATGTGTGAGCATGTTATTATTCCCAAAGGGGATGACTATGCAACTAATGGCATTTAGCTGTAGGCCGTGGCTCAGGCACCGATCATCCATCTCTGTGAGACCCTGTTTGAGTATGCATGTGGCAGCTGGAGAGTTGATTATGGCACCCAGTTTGCAGTCAAGTGCGAACATGGTCAGCCATATTCCCCCTGTGGTAGCCTGTAGGTCAGACAAATATATACTGAATAAGAGAGGTCCCAGGACCGAGCCTTGTGGGATGCCATGTGTAACTGGTGTATAGTCAGACATGGCACCTGCAAGTCTGACCATGTGGGTGCTATCCCTGATCCAGGTAGCAATCCATCGTGTGACATATGTGTCCATATTGACGCTGGTGAGTTTATGCATAATGGCCGAGTGGGTTATTGTGTTGAAGGGTTTTGCAAGGTTCAGGTAGGCTGTGTGGGCAACCGTCCCTATGTCGATGGACCTGGTAACCGTTTAAAGAATACAAACAGGTTCAAGAGGCAAGATCTGCCCACAACAACGCTGACATGTATAGGACACAGTGTCTGTAGGTTCCCGGTGTCTATGTGTATGAGCCCCATGACAATACGCTCCATAGCTTTGCAGAGCAGGCTAGCTAGGCTTATAGGGCGATATTGTCTGTGGTCTGTTGTGGCACTAACTCTGTGCAGTGGGACCACTGTCGCTGTACACCATTCCTTGGGTACATATCCTGTAGTAACTCTGATACTGAACAGTGGTGTAATGTGAGGGTCACGTCTGTCATGAAGCTCGTGTAAGATGCAGGCTGGGACACCGTCTGGTCCCATTGATGCTGTGATGTACACTTTGGGGAGAGCAGCACTCACCTGTTACTTTGTGGTGTCAAGGAGGTTACACTCTGATGGGATGGATAGTTGCTCCTTAGGGGGGATGGGGGGGAGACATCTGCACTGAACCTGTTTGCCAGGATGTTGGCAATGCCAGTGAGTTCAGGGTAAGTTTAGTCAGTATGCAGTAACTCACAGCATATCAGTGAGTGTCCACCCAGGTTCCTGACATAACTGAAGAAGGCCTTGTGATTTTCCTACGTGTCTGGTGCAATTGTCTATTAGAAGTGGCCCTTAGATAAGTTCATGAGTGACGTAGCTGTCTGCTAGTACACATCACAGATGCCTTCCCTGTCTGGGATTGTGCTCTATCATGTAGTAGCTCCCTCCTGACGTTGTAAAGCTTATTAATGGCTGGGGTCTACCAGACAGGTCCCCTGCCGTTGGAGGAGTGAGTCCTGTTGTTATTTGGGATAGCACAATCCATGCAGTCCACTAGGTGTCCATAGAATGTGTATGTAAAGGATTCAGCAGTCTGAGCCGTATTTGCCACTGTCCCAGGGTCTCTGAAGGATACCACCTCGCTTTGGTGAAGTGAGACGTTGGCTCATGAGAGGTTCACCAAGATTACCCAGGATGGGTGTGTGGACGGTATATGGATGTCCAGTGAGATAAATGTATGTTCTGACCTTACCAGTGAGGGGAATATCACTGGTGTGGAACATAGAGTCCCCATGTTGGTGATGATCAGGTCCAATATGTATTCCCCTCTTGTGGCTGTGGTGACTGGTTGTGCCATAGCATATGAGTTCACAAATTGTAGAGACTGTTGGGCGAGGGTGTTGGGGCTTGAGTAGTATCCCCAGTCAATGTTTTTGTATGTGAAGTCACCCAATATAATGGTGTTTGTGGAGACCTTCATATTCTCCATTGTTCCCAGGAAAACCGAGTGTGGTTCCTGAGTTTGGGAGGGTGGTGTGTAGCAGGCAACAAACTGAAAGGCAGTTTTTCACAATGTTAGTTGCATATGTATGGTCTGTGATGCTTTGTGCAGTGCTACTAACCCAGAGGTGTGTGTATCTGTGATGAATATGGATACTTCCCCTAGTTGTGTTGTCCGTTCCGAGTCATGTGGTCAGAAAGCATGGTATGAAACATAACCTGGTAGTGCTGGTGTGCATTTGTGAGCCTGAACCAGGCATCTGTTAATGCACAGATATCGCTATCCTCCATACTGAGGAGAGTCCTGAGTGGGCGCAATATGAGGGTAACACATCTGGTGTTGAGCAGCATTACCCTTAGTTTCATTTAACCTGTAATGTCTATGGAGGTGGGTTTGTCTTTTGAGCCCTGCTTAAAAAAGGCACTATGGTGGTAGCAAGAGCCTTAGATAGCATTCGAAAGTTCAAGGGTGACAGGTGCAAGCTGTCCATAGTGAAGCTACGTGGCATGTCGAGCATGTCACCACAGGCTGACAGACACTGGATCCCCTATGAATGACATCAATATGTTAGCCAACTGTTAAACGTGATATGTTTGTCTATATACTGTGACATCATAACTGGTGAGTGAAAGATACTAGACAAGGTCAGGGTCATACTGGCCTGGGCTACATGATCAGAGTGTTCCTCCATGTATCATGTCATGTGGTCCAGGGAGTAACGTCTGAGGTTTTACACACCAGCATGGACAAAGATGGTGCCAGTCCTGTACTTGCTTTGGAATGACCTGACTGCATGTGTTATGTGGTGGATCCTGGCACCCGACAGACAGCTCAAAGTGACTATTCCCTTGTTTGGGCTGGTGAGTGGGATGTTAGTGTGTCCGACAATAACCGTTGCCTATTACAAGTGTATTAGGTGTGTTGTTTAGCCCGAAGGGCAGTGACTGTGTGGCACACTGATATTGTGAACTATGTGATATGTGGGTATTCTAGTGGGATAGCAGTTGTGTGTGTGTCTGCTTTGGAGGTCTCTGCTGCTTAGGCAGAGTTCATTTACAACATCCGAGTATGTTTATGTGTGATAATGTGGTTTGAGTGCTGTCATTATAGATTTATGTGAGACTGATATGTGGTGTGTGTGGTTACCTTCACCACCTGATAGACTGTGCCAGTCATGGGTTGAGAGAATTCAGCCCCCTGTATGTCTACATAGGTGTAACTCTCACATATATCTGAGTTTGTTGGGAGGAGGAGAGGGTTGTCTGTGTACATGAGGCAGATGTGATATTGTGTCAACATCACAATATTCACCAGCTGGACTGGAGAGTACACATGAAACCGACCCCTGGACATGCCAGGATATTATGATGACATACTCTGTAGCCTGATCACAAAGGATCAGTAGGGTGTTAAGTGTGTAAAAGAGTATAACAGGGATTAGTGCTCAGGTTCATTGGTGTTTTGTAAAGAGTAGCTGAGAAGGAGTCCAGATTGAATCATGACACCTCCATCAGCTATGTCATAAATAGCAATATACACCCATATATGTCCTGAGTCAGGGCCAACTGTACCTGACTGACAATGCCGACATCCCGTCAGACAGGCCAATATATAAATACCCACCTCCCACTGACGATAGTCCATATCATCATACCAGGAGATATCACATGTAGAATGGCTGAACAGCTCCCCCCAATGCCAAAAGCATGGCAGCAAGTGGAATACATTGTTTCCCAATATGTGTCATGCATAAACTACAGAACAAACAGACCCTGCACCTGAACAGTCAGTTGAGCCTCACCCTCTCCACAGGATCTGGAACTGTTGAATGTGTTACAGCAACATATGGCACTCCCCACAAGTGTTGGTGCACAACACACCATGGGAAGTATAGTCCATTAAGCCTATGAAGTCTGATCTGCAAGGCCATGGAGTCCATCATGGTTGAAGTCATAAACAGAGCTATTGGAAGCTGACAAACACACAACCCTACCAACTGCGGTATGTTCATGTGTGGATCGTGGTTCCCAAACATGCTAGACTGTTTGCAAGGCAGCCACCCAGGACATACATCACTGAACAGAGCTACACATGTCTCACATAGACTTTGAATAGCCCTTTATCAACATCCCAGACACATGTAGTATCCACAAAACCAACAAGCTGTGCATAAATATGTGTTGACATATGAAGGAATGTTAATGTGTCCACAGATAGATCACACAAGGTAAGGATTATTAGGTCCTGTTCAAGCTGTTGACACCTGCCGACCCACATGGATCATTCCTGGAATTGCATAAAACAAAGTGTACACACATTACCATGTCCAGTCTGATGATGTCACCATCCTACAAATACAGCAGGAGAAGCGAAACCACTCAGTAAAGCATATAGCGTGCCGTGTTACTGCGTATCTCTCTAGTATCATAACATAGTTAGGTAGGGGTTTGAATCCTGCAAATGCTGACTGTGTGTGTGTGTGGGGTGGTGTGTGTGTATGTGTGCGATTTCTTTTGAGAGGAGTGCCCGTTTTGGAGACTGGGAAAACACATTACAAGAGGTACATTCCTCTTTGGAAAGTCTGATGATGTCACCATCCTACAAATACAGCAGGAGAAGAGACACCACCCAGTAAAGCATATAGCGTGCCATGTTAATGCGTATCTCTCTAATATCATGACATAGTTAGGTAGGGTTTTGAATCCTGCAAATGCTGACAGTGTGTGTGTGTGTCAATGCGGTGTGGGTTTTGCTTTTACTATGGTATGACATATCATGATTAAAACAGTATGTGCATTGCACACATCAGGTATCTGCGTGGAAAATAAATATGTGCACATGTCCCCTCAATCAGTACATAGGTGTGAAGCCTGCATACTACATGAATACATTTGTTTCCATTGACAGACTGTGCCGCTGCTTCTCAGATTATAGGTCACATATGTATGTATGTGACAAGGCTATCCACTGTCATGATCTGTGGCCAAGGTCATCTATGCCCAATACACACCCATGACAGTTACTAAAGAGTAGTGTGAGTGAGGATATATGCCTGGGGTATATGTCAGACACAACAACGACTGGCAATAATGGACAGTCTTTATAGGTGTACAACTGCCTTGTGGATATGCATTCAGGCATCTAATGTCTTATGTGATACACCGAGGGACTCCACAATACCTATGGATATGTGGATAGCAAGGGCCACGTGACATAGCACGTGGCTGTATGTACACATTGGTACACAACATACATGTTGAGGGCTACCACCTATGTGGTACTGTTGGGATAGTATGTATAGTAAATGTGGATGACTATGCCATAGTCGGCTTACTGCTATACAGCATGTATCGGACAAGTATCTGTCTGTATATGCATCCCATCCAGGGAATGCATTGTAGGCCAATGCATGCATTTCCAGATGTGGATGGACATATCCCTAGTGTGTTTGCATGTACCTAAGGGGACTATATGCCAAACAGGTGTGGTCCCAGGAATGGGTGGCGGTCAATACCACTGGTTACTGTTATAGCAGGAGTGTCCAACCCGCGGCCCACGGGCCGCATGCGGCCCTCAGAGCTCTTCCATGCGGCCCGCGACCCTTAAATTTAAATTTAATTTAACTTTTTTTCCGTGTGTTTACACGTTCGCGTACTTTTGCTGTTGTGCGCATGCGCCAACTTTCATTTTTTCATGTTTTTTCATACCAGCGTCGTTCCGCTGGTATGCGCATGCGCGAAAACACCGTTCGGCCATTTTTTATAGTTCTGTAAAGCTGAAGGAAGGAGCGAGATTACACTAACATAGCAAAAAGGTAAGGTAAATAATTTTGTGAGTTTAATAAGATCTTTTTAACTTGTTTGGAATACGTAAAAGGGTGATCTCTAGTCTAAATGGCAATAAAGTAGACTGAGGGTATGGGGGCTTGTAAAAAATGCTGTTTTTACTTAAAGGCATCAACACACTCAAATGGGCACGTTTCTGGATATTTATTCATTGTAATCATGGTGGTGGTATGGCTGTGATGTTAGTTGATATAATTATGAGGCTCTGGATGGAGAACCCTGATCTTGTTGGGCTGTGGGAATGATCCACACATAAATGCATGTTTTATTGCACTATCCAGATATGATTTATGTTTTCTTGTTTAAAGGAGTTTGTTTTACTTCATATAAAATTAAGAAGTTTGTAGGATAACAATTGTAAGGGCATAAATATGTACTTTGCTTTTGCAATGGAGGTTAGTTAAGGGGAACAGTAGTTGACTCATGCAGTAGTTGATGTTTTGTGCTCTGGGGCTCTTGGAAAGTTTGTCTAGGTTCCACAGTGCTCTACTGGACCACATGCCTAGTAACTAAGAAATAAACTCAATTATACTGGTGCACAGTGCAGCACCTTATCAGGAGATATTTTTAAAGTTTTTGTTCTGTTCAGCACTTGAGAGAGACAGAGAGAAAGAGAGGAGTGCATACATTATTAACCTGTTCTGACTGCTACATGTCACCATTATTTCTGAAACTGCTGACATGTTAGTAAAGAAATACAAAGTCTCATTTTCAACTAGTTACATTTAAATAAATGATTGCCCCTATTATTTTGTGGGTTGTGTGACTTGCATTAAGTGAAAACCACACTGCCAAAACAAAGAACACTGCATGTGTTCAAAATCACAGTGTCACAGATGCAGGACACAAATTGTGCAGAGCCATAGCAGTGGTATCCTGCAAGACTATGCTGTTTGGTTATGCTGATTTATTCACAGATCTAGGATTCTTGCCAAGACAATATCACATGCAAATAAAACCTGAGGTAGTGGCAGTAAGTCAAGCACTGAAAAAAGTACCTGTCGTATTCAGGAGTAAAGTGGAACATGAATTAAACAGAATAGAAAGCCTAGGTATCATTAAAAAGCAATTAGAGTCAATAAAATGAGAGAATATTATACTCATTAAAAAAGATGATACACATTTTTACAGCTCTACAAGATCTGAACAGATTAAGTTTGAAAGATCACTACCTAATAATGCTTACAACTGAAGAAGCAATATGAAAAATGACAAATGCAAATGTTTTTTTTCAGTATCAGATGCAAATTTCTGGCAAATAATGCTGAATGATCAACTCTCTATTATGGCTTAATTATTGGCTGTGTTGTTTTGTTTTTAAATGTTTTATCATTAATTAATTAATTAAGTAATAGTATGATTTCTCTGGGAACATATTTAAATAACTGAACAAGAGTTTTGTGTTAATGCTTTGAGAAAGGACTTTTCACTTGAAAGCTTTACTCGTGAAGTGGTTTGAAGCTTTTATTTGTATTTTTGCTTTGTGATTGTGGTCTTGATCTTCGGTTTGTCTGTTCAGTTTGGTTTGTTATTTTTTTGTGTGTATAACATTGACTGTCATTGCTATGTGGACCTTCCAACAGCTGTCTTTGGGCACCTGGGTGTAACACAGATATGAGCCTCACAGACACTGCACCAGTTGCATTTATTAATTTAATTTATTTATTGTTAATTCACCTACAACACAGCCAGTGGGTCGACTTTGTAGTATATTAGTCTGCATAAACCTGGGGGTCTTGTGTATTTTTTTTTTTTTTTTTTTTTTTGCTCTTCAGTTTATGTGAGAGACCCTTTTTTTTTTTTTTTTTTGCTCTTCAGTTTGCCGGTTGCCCCCAGACCATTTCTGTTGACTCAATGCGGCCCTTGCAACTGAAGAGGTTGGATACCCCTGTGTTATAGTATAGTACCGGAAGGATCCAACTGTTACTGAGTTCCCTACGACTGTTTCATTTGTCAGAACATCATCTAATGATTGCTTATAGCCATGCTGTTGAGGTTGTGTATACTACCAGACTGCAAATCATTGACAGATATCAACAGTATCACCCACACCATAGTGTCAACCCATGTCATACACATATGTGTACCCATGTTAGTACATATCTGTAGTAGAATGCATACTGGCCATTGAAAGATACTATGAGATGTTAACAATGTGTACAACAGGGTATGTCAGATGTCCCATGTGTCCACTATGCATGCACATGCAGACAGTGCACACCCACCATGTTCACAGTTGTACACTTCCTAATCTGTACTGCACTCATCACACACGTACTGTCCACTCACTAACACATGCTGGCAACACATTACACTTCAGCCAAGTGGCACATGGGTGGACAATACATACTCAGACCTAACAGTGGTGTAAAAATTGCTACATTGACAATCAGAGCTTTGATGCATAATGCCTGCTCAGATATACCTACAAGGATATCAGTACACTTTCCTGTTGACAACTTGCTAATATTGCTACACTGCTATAATGTCACCCTGTGTATCAGCACCATGTTAGCCTGTTCCTGCATCAATGTTACAGATTACAGGAGGGGGCACAGGTGTCATCATATGCACAGGGTGTGTTGTTGGTTTGCCAGAGCCTGACATTGACCCATCCAATCAACATGTCTGTGTGTGTGTGTGTGTGTGTGTGTGTGTGTGTGTGTGTGTGTGTGTGTGTGTACAACAGTACAGCATGGGCCAATGTTGATGTAATGTGTGTGTGTATGTGTGAGCCCTAGTTGTTTGATTAATGTGTGTGTGTGTCTGCATGCACACAGCTCCACCATGTGGCTGCCATATACGGTATGTTGTGGGACAGCCACAGACTGTACCTGCTTGGCTCTACAGATCACTGTCTCTGGCCATGGACACAGTACCTGTGCCTGGCAGGGGTGCTACGGACAGTATCGGTTACCAACCCTAACTGGGTACTGTCATCAGAGGCAGAGGTATGACGACTGGACCCATGTCCCTGCTGGGACTGGCCAGAGCCATGTGCACGTGGTCTACTAGGACGGTCAATGGACTACAGGAGTGGCTGTGAACTGTGGGCCGTCTGCGACGACTGCCAGCTGTTGCTGTTGCTGGCATGCATCCGCGTCGACGTCTCAACCATCCTGCACAGTCCTGGCTCATGGTAAACACATTGTGGAGGGCATCTAATGTCTCCCCCGAACATCTATCAATGACCTCGGTGTAATTCCGGATGGCACCGGCAAGGTCACGGATGCTGTCATTGATAGCGGTGTAATGGGCCTTCTGCGCCCTAAGTCCCTGTCTGGTTTACCGTTCCATATGTGCATGTGCCTACATTACAGCCTGGAACATACAGGACGTTGTAAGACCTGTGAGGGCATGTCTGCCAGGGCCAATAAGACCAGCAGTGCTCCCCCAAGAACCCCTGGACATTCGCCTATGTGGTACCATTCCCAGACTCTGGCTATGACTGCTGTGAGGGGATGCAAGTGCCATGGGTACCACACTCTCCTGGTCAATGCCATCTGTATGCTGTCCCTCGGCTAGGGCCATTGGTGATGAGGGATGTATTGACAGTATGAGTGTGTGCATAGATGGGGTTGAACGCTGTGTACTGTCAATTGATGGACCAATGACAGACCCTGCCAAACCTTCCTGTGCCAGTATACATGTCTCATCATCTCCACTATTTGTGGCAGTGACTTCAGGTTCCCTGCTGCTTTCAGCCACCCCAAACTCAGCACCTGTGAAAGGAAGACAGGAAACACACTTTAAAGTCTGCACATGATGTTAGCACACATGCACACATGCACACATGCACATATGAACACATGAACACATGCACACATGCACACAAATACACAACTCACTACAGCACATACACACACACACACACACACCAGCAATCCAACACATACTCAATAGTGGGTGAAGGTGGGTAACAGTATCACAAGGCAAACAGTCACCACACAAGTGTCAGCATGCAGAATATGTGTTGCACAAGACCATGCAGTGCAAGTGTAGATGCCCCTATTTAATGACAGTACACATGGCTTTGATGCATGTGTGTAGTTGTGCAGTGATTGGCTACACCCTGGAACACAATGTGTACATGGACACAACATTGCTGTGCAAGTATTATCAGCTCTGCAATGCCCTGTGCACCATCACTCACATTTATACATACCATGGCTGTATGTGTTATCTGTGTGACACATAGATTTCCATGTCTATTACAGTGTCTGTGTCCATAGCAGATAATAGTGGGCACAGGTGTAGCACATGCATGCTATGTACACACACGGGATGAGTGGTGCATGTAGACATGAAGGAATCCCAATGCTCGACATGGCCATTGTACAGTGGTTATGGTGAGTGTGGGACATATTGCAGATATGTCAGTGCCAGCCATGACATGGCATGCTACACGACTGCAACATTAAACACCACACATACACAATGTGTGTCATGTGACCTATACACCCACTAGCATTCCAGGACATATATGTGACACTGTGTTCAGATGGTGACTGCTGTGCATATTGTGTATACTGGCATATGTAAGCACACACACAACATGCTATGCATATTGTGTATAGGTGCATATGTTTGCACACACACAACATCAAGGTGCAAAGCAATGACTGCTTTGAGTAGTATTGTGGTCACTGTAACTGGATGGGGTGTAGTACCATGTGCCATCATCATCATCAAGCACCTTGTGGTCACTCACGGCTACAAATGTGTGACAGACCACCACCTAGCATGCTGTAGCTGAACTGCAGTGCCGTGGCTATGTTCACAATTACACAGCCACTTTGTACATGGGTGTGTGAGGTGCCCAATAGGGAGCATTGCCTAACATGACTGTGTTATGTGTTGCAGAGTGTTGCACAGCCCCGTGATAGGCCTCTACCCCTGAGGTACATCATGTGTGTGTGCATGACATGTGGGATACTGAAGCATGACCTTACAGCGGGTGTGTGGTAATGCCATGTGTAGCATGTTTTCTTGTACTGTGTATGATAAACATGTTATGTTGTGTACAGCTGTAGCAACTATGCCTATCTAATGTGCAGTACGGTGTTGCTACAACTGTGTCTCATGCTCTGTGTATTGCATGTCATTGATGCAGCTACTGACATTACTGAGCTGTGCAACGTCTTACAGCAAACATGCATGGCATGCATTATGCTTAGGTATGTTACGTCTACATGGCCTACACCTCACCTATGATATGCACATTTCATTACCAACATTGCAGTTATACCACACTCACCAGCATGGATCGTCTGCCCTGCTGTCCCACCAGAGGGACCTACGAGAATATGAGAGAGGTCGTCAGTGGCCACAATTGTGGCATTGCTACTGTGGGTATGCTAAACTACAGTAGAACAACAGTCAACAAGCACAGGTGTACAGATAATATTCAAAATATCAGTATTGCACAACACTAGGCAGCACAACTGCTAAACACACAGTACACATCTCACATAGACATAATCTAACAATACAGTTAACTGTAGTCTACAGATAGGGCATGTTACCTGCTCGCTCCATGTGAAAATGCGGGGTGGCTCCAGCCTCCATGACAACACATACCAGTGGGAGTTACTGCTGTTGTCCAGGAGCCACCATGCTTAGGAGCAGCTCCTCCACTCTGGTGAGGGGGGGGTGAATGGCCACCCCACCACCTGTGGCAAGCTATTGTCTTTGGATATCAGACGCATGCCGCCGGACATATCTAATTAAATCACTGCAGTGATGACGTACCTGCTCATATGTCCAGTTATGCATGCCTATGTCATTTACCCGACAAACAAGATCCTGCCACAGTGCAGTCCGCTCCTGCTGGTGCTGGCTGCTTCTGCAAAACAGCATTGTGTAGTGCTGCAACAGGCTTTGCTGTATCACCTCTTCCTCCGCCACTGTGTACGGCGGGTTGCGTTGGTGGGCCATCTGGCTGAAAGAGATATGAACAATATGTATGAGTGCATCCTGTGGCACACTTTACACCTTTAACCACACTTTAACCACAGATAGCACTTTACTGACATATATACCATCCATTTGTCTGTCTGAGGATACACACGTTCAATACCAATTATTGGTCCTCAGGCCACAACTGACTAACAGTGCCTGGCACACTCTATATATCAAACCACTATACAACAGTACCCGGCACACTGTTTGTGACACAATGCATAACCTCGCCACAGGGGTATATATCACACCAATGCACAAACAGAGATGTCATCCATTGCAATGAATGTAAAGTACAGTTACAGTAGTACCATCCAACCACCTTAGTTGCTGATGCCATAGTCCTGCCTAAGATATGTGCACAGTTGTTACTATAGGTGGCATACTGCTGTAACAGAGTATATATGTTGCTAGATACACATGTATACCCTGTAACACACATATGATTGCGGCCATGGTACAGGCATAATTACACACACATCAGACAAACATACAACACACCACTGTATGCCAACACAGATGAGCTTTACCTGTGTACCATACAGTACTGTGTGCCACTACTTACAAACCCTTATGCCTGAATTATGTCCTCTGTGCAGACTACAGGAAACACACAAGACAGTGTTTCCAAGTAATGTGAACACACACCATACTGTGCTGTTTAGGCCTACAGCTTCAGGTAGCACTACAGTTCATATGGGAGTTGGATTCACCAGCAGTGCCACTCAGTAAGCATACATGTATTGCTTTAGCCTACAATGAGACACCATGGTCATCAACAAGGAACTATGTCACATCGTATGCCATACTACTATGTCTGCCGAACAGTACAATGCACATCTTTTGCTGGCCTCACAGCTAGGATAGACACTACCATGTCAGATACAACTTCACACTAACCTTTACAGACCTTGCACACATTTAGCGTGACAGTTATTCAACCTCACATAGCAGGCATTGCATTGAGTACATGTGTGAGTGCATAGTGTCATAGGTAGGTAATATGCTATTGGCCCTAGGGCCTACAGCAGCCTAGCCATATGCTACCCTGGCCTTTGACACACATGTACTTTGATTTCACTTGCCCCTGTCAACCAGAACCACAGAGGGGATTCCTGGGGTGTGTTAACAATCTCACAAACAATCATCAGGGGTATTTATGACAACTGCTAATGAGGAGCCTTGTTTGCTATTGCAAGGTGGTCTATTCCAGTGTATGGCATATCTCTGGGATAGGAACCTATCCCTCCAGCATGTGCTGTTTAGTGAGCTGGCGAGGTTTAGGGCCCTAGAGTGTGTATCCCGGAGGGATTGTGATATGTTGCCATGGTGGTTGTCACCCAGCTATGGGTCTGACATAACTCTGTATGTCCGGCAGAGGTCACCTCTGTGCGGCCAGTTTGCAATACAATCTACATGTGGTTTTGTGAGTCAGTCTGCAAAGGGGATCTGTTTGCAGCCAGTATTACCATTTGTGAGGTATGTCTGTGGCCTTTCCACCTGCTGTAGTTGTCATGTGAGGTACATACCACACAGGGCATTGTGATGAGTAGAGGGGAACACTGACCTATATTTCCCTAGATGACACACATTTTGTGATGACACGTACCACGTAGACAGATTACAAGACTAGTGTGGCACTGTGATTATCAAAGGGGAGGCTACTGTCCACCTGTGTCCCATGTTCTCTTCAGACACCTTCAGTGTTAGGCAGGCTGCCACCTATGTAGTAATTATTGGGTAAAGTGTTTTGGAATGGGGTATGGCACTGCAGTATCAACAATGGTCTTCAGTCCATGCCTTGGTCACCAGGCACCTGTTGCAGTACCTATGACCCCATGTCTCCCTCTCTCTCTCTCTCTATATATATATATATATATATATACATACACATACATGTAAACATCCATTGCTGTATATATAGATGCACATATAGGCACATATACTGCCCACCTTTCATGCTGGGGATATCAATTATGCAACAGTTGTGCAACATACGGTTATGTGACAATATTGCACAGTGTTGTGCAGAATGCATTTTGGTGTCCTCAGGCCTGGTAGCTGTGGCAGGCCTGACTGGCTGTAACACAGCAGATCTGACAATTCAGTCCCACAGCATTTAACCACCACATGACATATACCAGCACTGCTTGCTATTTTCTATGCCACACACTACAACCTACATAGTTATGTGCACATAGTAACCTTCAACAACATATATATGTCCACCCTTCACTAACAGTTGCAGTATGTCCCTTGCCCTATGGTCATGTGCATATACATATAGATACGTACTGCTGCCACATATGGATGATTCACAGTATGTAGAGTACCCTTCAAACACATCAATCGGATGCCAGCAAATACATATCTGTTACATATCTTACCTTTGTATTTCTCATCTCCGTCTGTTGTAACTGTTGACTTTGGTTTATTTATTTTTTTATTTTTTTGGTTTGGGTTTCCTCTGTGTGTTGAGGTTGGTCTTTGTTTTTCGGTGTCCATCTGTTACTGCCTCTTTGTCTTCATCTCTGTCTCTGTCTCTGTCTATCTGTCTCTGTCTCTTGCTCTTGCTCTCTCTCTCTCTCTCTCTCTCACTTGCTGCAATGATAGTATTGCATGTGTGGACAGCAAGTACAGGCTGCTTTTTTAGGTATCTGCACATGTGCATGTGATGGCCTCTGCACCAATTGGTGCCCACCATTTAGTAATTGCATGCAGCCTGATGTGTGGTAATTGCAGTACTCACTGTGATTACAGGACACTGCTATAAAATGCTAGGTTAGGTAGGCGTAGCCCTTTCAGTTTGCCTAGGTGGGGCCCATGCTCGTTTGCTGTGGACACTGTTGTCTCAGTCAGAAGGATGGTATATGTCTCATATCTGAAGCTGGGGTTGTAGCCAGTGATATGCATGTTGTACTGAAACCTGACTGTTGCTTCTTCCAGTACACTCTTCTCAGTGTGTAATTTTACTCACACCTCCAAATGCTAATGCAGGATACATGGGACTATGTACTTTCTTTTCGAATTAGTGAATTAACTGCCATACAAAAGTAGTTATTGTAATGTATTCCTATGACTTTCCTATTTTCCCTTTACATTCCCTCATTGTAATGCATGGTATATTTCTTTCAGCACCAGGTTATTGTATATCTGCTGTGGCTTAGTGGTACTTCATGCAGTCTAGTGTGCCTAAGGTCTGGGGTCCAAGACTGATGGAGATGTTTTATTTTGCTGCTGAGCAGAACAGGGGCCCTGCCATACAGAGTGACTAAGGCACTTTTAAGCTGTTGTAAACGGGTTTGTGCGGGTTTGCGTGACACTTAGCAATACTAAGCTAAGCTTAGCTTAGCTTATCTTATCTTAGCAATACTAAGCTAAGCGCACACATGCGCACACTGGTACAAAACCGCTAACTACTGTTTACAAGTGCTTACTCCCACTAATCCCCGCGCTCATTTCTTTTAGAGAAAAGTAAATGGGGAGATAGGAATGTGGTGATAAAGGGGGCACAAAGAGGGGTAGATAGTAGGGAAACCTTCTCGGGATGTATGGGATGGGTGTGTGGAAGCTCCATAGGTGCCCATTTCTTTACCAGCAACAGCTGTGCATATGCAATACATTAGGAGTGAAATTTAAAACCTTCCACCCCTGAGAGAGGGGTGAGGACAACAAAGTATGTTGTAATACCAATTATGAATATCAGGCACATGCAGTGTTTGTGAATTGCTATACTGTCATTAGTACGTTACTCACTTCTGAACAGTTTGTGGTTTATTTGTGTTGACATTAGCACAGTCTGCTCAGGACAACTGGACATATTTCAGTACTGAGTATGCCTACCTACACCCTTGGTTGTGCCTAATTACATGGGTATATAGTACTTTTGGGTAGGGCTGCAGAACCGCAGAGAGCATTTTTATTATTGTGTGATGTTTATCTGGCTGAACATACAGAGTTGCTGTGTACCTGTTAGTCTGTCAAGACAAGTAGTCTGTCTGAGTAGCTCCCACCTGTGGACATATCCAGATGGTAGACAGAGGTTAGCCTACTATTCTTTGTCTGTGCACCACACCAGTCTTTTCAGCACCTGAACAATGGCATTGTCACAGGTGGTTGCTAGCAGTACATGGCTACATCCTTTGATATTTCTATGTTGTACTCCTACATAAGGGCATGCTTGTGGAATTCCTTCTACAGCTATTTGCAGAGTGTGTAACAGCAGACAAGCTGATATGCCAGTGTGTTTCTGACTCTTCCAGGCCTCAGAAACTCTCAGGTATATATTTGAACAGCCTCAGGGAAAGGTACATATAAGTGGGATACACTTGTAATATATTACAGACATTTTTCAATTGAGACTTTGGGGGATTCGGAGCATATGTATTACTACACCTTCTCTGATGTGCAAACAGTGTCTACTCTCACTTATTGACATTTTTCATTAAGTGTGATTCCCCACCTTTCTGCCTACTGTTAGTACATTGCACAGGGAGTCAGAGGGGCACAGCTAACATTTGTTTACAAATCAGAGACATCCCTGTAAATCAGTCACAGTTGTGTGGTCTGGTCTCTGACCTATTCACATATGCCAGTGTTTATCCTGCTCTGATAGTGTGTGGGGTTTGTAAGGTGCTACTGTAACATTATTCCCTACTAGCATGGCTGCTTCTCTTACCACACTCATGTAATGCAATTCCACAACAATTGCTGATAAAGATCCACAGAACAAGCTTTGTGTTATGGCCTTCCTATTTTCCCTTTACATTCACTCATTGTAATGCATGATATATTTCTTTCAGCACCAAGTTATTGTATATCTGCTGTGGCTTAGTGGTACTTCATGCAGTCTGGTGAGTCCAAGGTCTGGGGTTCAAGACTGACAGAAGTATTTTATTTTTCTGCTGAGCAGTACAAGGGCCCTCTCATAAAGAGGGACTAAGGCACTTTTAAGCAGTTGTAAGCAGGTTTGCGTGGGTTTGCACGATGCTAAGTGCACACAAGCTCACACTTGCGCACCCCTGGGAAGGCCCATAGCTGCCCATTTCTTTATCAGCAACAGCTGTGCATATGTCCGAAATTTGGTGTGAAATTTGAAACCTTCCAGAGTATGTTGTACTGCCAATTATAATTATCAGTTTACATGTCCAGCGAACATGTGTGCGAAATGGGCAGCTATGTATGGGGCGCAATTTTTTTGTGGGAACAGATTGTCTTTTTTTTTTTTTTTCAGGTGAGAGTGGAATGTGAGGTAGAGGATGTAGGTATATTTGGAGAGGTAGGTTGGGAGGTAAATAGACAAGACAAACAAGATGCATACAGGGGTGGAATTTGACACATGGGGTGCGTGAACACAATTGACGGAGAAGGTTGTTTGGAAATCGCAAGCCCATGAGCCCACAGATGGTAACAGTGGAACTGAGATTCCCACCCATGGGAAGTCACCACTGCACCTTCACAGCCCTGAGGGTGGCTGTGCTGAGGGCTGTGTAGGACGGGCAGGCTCACCCAAGAGATGCGCCACTCTCACCTCAAGCTGGCGTAGGGGATCAGTGGCTGAATGCTGGATCTCACTACACACCACAGCCTGGACCCTTAGAAGGGTGACAGGTGGCCCTTCTCCACCCATGCTTGCACGGGGGGGGACGAGCCCCATCCTCTGCAGCGCTTCCACCCAAAGGTGGCACAGGACCAATGGAGGAGGGGAGCCCTGGCTGGGCAACGGACATGCTGGTGCCAGGTGCACTCAACAACTGAGGAGGGACAGGTGGGTCCGCTGGGACCGGCCTTCCCATATGTTCTGTGATTAGGTGTGTTTAATTACAACATAAACAACAGCATTCTAGATTAGTTGTAACAGCATGCAGTAATATTCCCATTAACCCAACACACCAAGATTCCAACAGTTGAACAGCAAGCATAACACATGCATATATTGAATGACAGTGGATATTCCAACGGCATGCAGGGATGTTTGGTAGCAACAGGCCACCATGAATGTGGTGTTTGAACAGGGCACATGCATCAACATGAATGCAAATATTTATAGAACAATAGGACATATGTCCCAACAAATATTTAAGATTACACATACCCATTGAGGTGTGGAATTGCAAGGTTTATGCACAAACAGTAGGGTGTAGAAAAAAAACTCAATTAACATCTTATAATTACTTTTAGTCTACACTACATTCCTAGTGACTGCAAGTGATAACACCTACATGTATTATTACACTTGCCACCATGCATTAGGTTGTGCAATGGGTTTGGCTAGTTCAATATTTACTTGACCTATATCTGACATACTAACTGTCCAAGATGCAGATGTTACTGCTACATATTTCTTGATTGTGTTTATATTTCTTTATCTACATATCTGGATGTTTTCACATGACATTTTCACTTCAATTTGTACAGGACCCTGCATTTATTGAAGCACACTCACATTTCTGGGGAACATATTAGCATGCTACTCGTGTGCCAGATTTACTTATGCATGCCAGCCAGTAACTGACTGTTGAGGACTGTATATATGCTTCACCACTACTAGCACTTCCATCACCCACTTTAGATGGGACTGCAGAACTCCGGGTTGCCAGCACTTTTTAAAACAGTACTATTTGTATAATGCAAGGGTACAACAACATTTCAAACTAAGTGACACACACACACTCCGGGTTTTAAACCTTTATTACTGACATTACACACTTTTCCACAGGCTCACTCCTTTATTTGTTATAACAGTGCATATGGAAGACATATTCAAGACATATTATACCTTTATTAATGGGTTAGAACACTCTTTTTCAGGCTCACTCACTTATTTTATATGACAGTACCTGCAGAGATATTATTCCAGACATATGTTACCTTTCTTAATGGGTTACTATGCTCTTTTCTGGCTCTCTGAAGTTTTTATGACAGTACATGCAGAGGACTTATTCAGGCCATTTTATGGCTGTATTATTGTACTACAACACTTTATTTCATGCTCCCTCCCCTATTTGTATAACAATACATGCAGAATAATCACTAACCTGCCTGGTGGCGCAGCCTTAGCAGCCTATCAGCATAGGCTTGCTGATTCGCAGCACGGTCACCTGCAGCTGTAAAGTAAATGAAGGGATATTGAGACATACCTATCCGTTATACAGATTCTTACATACTGCATTCCATGGCTACATACTCAGTCGTGGGGCATCCTGCATCCCACGGGCCTCCTGTATCCATTGGTTCAGGTGGTCCTGCTTCTGTCTCTTCAGGTCTGCATGGTGGTGACAGACCTGCTCACCAGTGCGAGGAACACCTGTGACACTGGTGAGGTCATGAGCTAACCGGTTCCAAGCTTCAGTCTTGTACTCCGTCCCTTGGAACTGGCCCTGCAGGAGTCATGACTCATGACGGTGGACAAGGAGCCAAACCATGTATTTCGACTCCTCGATGCCCCAACGTTGTGCTCGGATGCATGTACCCTCTCCTGCACCTGCCATTCTAACTGCAGATGTGAGCTACAATCAGTTATGGCGAGTATTCCTGCCTATGGGGCTTAAATATGCCGCATTTCCCGCACTTGTTTGTGATTGGCCATTTTTGAGAATTTTAGGCTGACTGCAGACCTGCTTAGTAATGGTTAATCTACCATTTCTAAGTATATGTATGCTAATAGTGGCTGTTTTTCATAAGCTGCCATGGCTTAGTGGTTCTGTACTTTGATTATGATGCACAGAGTCCTGGGTTTGAACCTTGTCATGTCATATTTTAATACTGTCCAGACAGGCTAAGGGGTGTGGCTGCGTTTAAGCAACTTTGCTCTACGTTGCTCCACGGTGCCCTACGGTTCCCTGGTTGGCGCAGCGCGCACATCCGCGCAAACACATTGCGCTGGTTAAAGCGCTTTTAAACTATGGGCAACCCTATTGCATTGGGTAAAGCGCTATTAAACTATGGGCAACTCTATTGTGCTGGGTAAAGCGCTGTTAAACTATGGGCAACTCTATTACGCTGGGTAAAGCACTATTAAACTATGGGCAACTCTATTGCACTGGGTAAAGCGCTGCTTAACTGCAGGCAATTATATATCAGGATCCTTTAAAAATATATGTTTGCTTCACTGATACATTGGCCATTTCACTGCATTTTAATAATATTGTACTCATATATGTCAGGTATTATTTCATATACTGATTTAAAACATAAATGAGAAGGGGAGTGGTGGGACTCGAACCGTGAATGCCTACTCTTTGTGCAAATGCTCTACCATTACACTATTGCTATTTGGTGCGATTTATATAAACATTCTTTTGTTATGCTCTTCCATGTCGGAATTGCTAACTACAGCTAAGCAATGGGCATACCCACGCACACACGCGCAAATACGGGCAGCTATATTGGGTATTTAAAAAAAAATAAGATTTTTAATATGTTTTACTTTTTATAACTGTGATGGGGGTTTACAGGGAGTGTGGTGTTGGGTGCAAGGACATTTGAGCGGGCTCGCTCTTGTGTGTTTTACTTGTACTTTTCGATCACTTGCAGGAGCGTGGACATTTAGACTGCTTGGCAGTCGGACACCCCCCCGCTTTCCTACACGGTTCGTGTAGGACTTACGGTTGAGTCAGCGTGCCCTCATTAATATTCATGGCACGCTGACATCATACCGTTCAACTGCAGCCTCCAAGTAAGACTTATTAAGTCTTACACGGAGGATTCGTGAATCCGGGGGTATATATATATTCATATAGATAGATAGATATACACACATATATATCTGTCTGTTTGTGCATTACTATAGTATTCAGACTAAAAAAGCATCAGTAATATTAAATACCCTAGCTGCAGTACACAGACCAAGCATTAGAACTTTAGGTTATATTATCACCACAATCCTTCACCTTATAAAGCTGTACTTGAAAATGTCGCTTGTCTTTAGTAATCCAGCAGTAGTATTAATTTAAATAGGACACTAGGATCAGGGTCAGCTATTTTAAAATTTTTTAGGCATAGTGGTAAATCTCAAATTTGGACTGTGTGAGTACTTTGAAAAACATGGGATTGTCATGAAATTTACCATTTTAGTCCAGAACATTTATTCATCATAACTTGCATTTTTTATTTATTCTTATATTTGTAATTTAAACACTGTTAGTTTACTTATTAAGTGTTCTGTGCTTAGAATCTGTTTTACATTTTCCACATGCACACACACACGCACACACACACACAAGTACATATATATATATATATATATATATATATATATATATATATATATATATATATATATATATATACACATTTCTTAACTGGGTAGGTGGGCTAGTACAAATACCCTACACAATAATGACCTGTGCACAGAGCAATATATGAAAGATTGTATTCACTAAACCATTTAGCTACAATATAGTATTGAAGACAAAGCAGACAAACACACACACACACACACACACACACACACACACACACACACACACACACACACACACACACACACTAAAAAAACAAAATAGAATCATGGTAATAACCAGAAATTACATTTAAATCTTAAAGTATAATTCCTGCATTTCATTGTATGAAAATGTAATTTCATTTTTAAGAACAACAACTCAGTGTCTCTGGAGAGAATCTATTGGTCCTCCATAAAAGTATTAGGAAATCAGCATTATTTGATGGATATATTTATTTATTTTTATTTTATTTTACATTTGTTTACCAGGAAGGTCCAGCTGGGCAATTGCCCATTTTCAGTGGAGGCCCGGGGAGAAATGCTCCATGTCATACAATGATGAATACAAAATCAACACAAAATCAACACAACAAGTTAATACAGGCTAATATACTTTGGTATATAGATTGACATATGCTTAAATAGCAATTCAGAGAAATTATTCATTGAAAAATCAACGATGAAGAAAAAAAAAAAAGTGAACATGAGTTATATCAATAGGTGTATTTGCCGTGATAATAGTAGTTGTAAAGCACACAAGTAGCATATACAATATAATACCAACTGAGAGAGTGTACACTATTCCTTTTGTGGTGGTACAGTGGTTGTTAGTTTAGAGAGTGACCATGTTAGGTTATACAAGGGTAAAGAAAGTGAGACTGGAGTTTAGGAGATGTTTAGCCTGGGGGAATGCAGGGGCAGAGCCAGGATTTTAATAGGTGAGTTTTCAGGAGTGATTTGAATTGTTTTGGTGAGGAACTTGAGGTAAGAGTAGTAGGTAGGGTGTTCCATAGTTTAGCAGTATAGTTGGAGAAAAGGCCTTCAAAAGCTGAGTTACTTGCTCTAGTAACTTGTAGTAAGTATTTGTTATCAGAGCGGAGGGGTCTAGGAGCAGAGTATGGTTGAATTAGATGACTGAGGGGTGGAGTTTTGGTTGGGTGGTGTAGAATTTAGTGGGCTAGGCTTAGCTGGTTAAAGTGTAGGAGATGTGGGAGTTCAAGCCAGTTAAGCTGTTTTAGGGATTGGCAGTGATGTGATCTGTATGGTAATTTTGTGGCGAATTTGGATATTTTATTATAGCAAGCTTCTAATTTGTTAAGGTCTGATTTACGTAGGTTGATGAAGATGGGGGATGTGTATAGGAGTGTAGATAGCAGATGCATTCTGGCTATGGTGATTCTTGTAGAAGGTGTTATGAATTAGGCATTCCTGTACAGGAGGCCTAGTTTTTTGTGGACTTTTTTAATGGTTTGGTCTATATGGAGATCGAATTTTAGATTGTTGTCAATTACTATCCCCAGTAGTTCGGTGTGGGTAGTTGGAGTAATAATGGTGTTATTGTTAGAGTAGATGTTGAAGGTTGGGGGGTAGTAGCTGTTTTATGGGGATAAAAGAGTAGGAAATTAGTTTTGTTGGGATTAAGTATCAGGTGTGAGTTGGTTAGCCATTTTTCTACTGAGAGGAAAGTGTCTTGGGTAAGGGTTTGTGGGCTGTAAGAGATGGGGCTGCACAGATCAGGGTTGAGTCATCAGCATATTGAATTAGGCTGACATTGGGGGTAGCAGTGTGTAGGTGGTTGGTAAAGAGTGAGAATAGGAGACGTCCAAGGATGGAGTCTTGTGGGACCCCGATTGTGACTGGAAGGGTGTGGGAGGGGGTTTGTTGCCATCAAACGGCTTGTTGCCTATCTTCTAGGTAGCTTTGGAACCAGTTAAGAGTTGTGATATTGATGTTTAGAGAGGAAAGGATTTTAATGAGTTTGTTGTGGTTGACCATGGGTCTACTTTATTCCTGCGAAAGCCGAATTGCTCGAGTACAACTTGTGTGAACCATAACGAGCAAAACACAAATATGTCGAATGCACTAAACTGTGAAATTTGAAATCTCGATCTCTCATACTTGGCCAACTCCACCACCCGCAACATACTACCGAACAAAACACAGTAAAAAGCAACACATACACACACTAACCAAAACCCTAAAGTAAAGCACTAAAACCCTACTTCTAACCCTACACTAAACCCTACATACACAACTATCTATGCACTATCCTTAACCCCTCCCTAACCCTAAGGTCCGTAACTACCGTACACTTACCCAACTGAGCTATACCCAAACAAACTAAATATTCCACACACATACACTTAACAAAACCCTACACTACACCTTACATACATTACCTATCTATGCACTTACTTTAACCCGCACCCTAACCCTAAGGTCCGTAACTATCGCACACTTACCTTATGGAGCTATTCTGCAGATGGGCCAACTATGCAAATTCGATATTTCCA
Organism: Protopterus annectens; assembly: GCF_019279795.1. Lineage (NCBI taxonomy): Eukaryota > Metazoa > Chordata > Ceratodontiformes > Protopteridae > Protopterus > Protopterus annectens. The sequence goes on along the minus strand of NC_056739.1, from coordinate 1,342,157,571 downwards.
CTTTCGCGATTTAGTGCATTCAACGTACTTGCGTTTCGGTCGTTATATGTCGCACAAATTGTATTCGAGCGATTCGGCTTTTGCAGGAATAAAGTAGACCCATTGACCATATCAAAGGCTTTTGACAGGTCAAGGAATAATGCTGATACAAACAGGGAGTTATTTCTAAGTTGGTTAACTTTGTTGGTAACAGTTAGTAGGGCAGTTGTAGTGCTATGTGCTGGGTGAAAGCCATGCTGGGTACTAGATAGTAGGTTATGTGAGGTGAGGTATTTCATGAGTTGTGTGTGTACTATTCTTTCTAGGATCTTGGCTAGGGGAGAGAGAATGGCAATGGGATGGTAGTTAGTAAGTTCGTAAGATGTCCCCCCTTTGTGAAGGGGTATTATGTGTGATAATGTCCAGATAGAGGGTACCTGTGATTTGGCTAAAGATCTGTTAATGAGTATTGCTATAGGATAGGAGATGGCATCTGCTGCAATTTTAAGATAGTCAGTTGGAAGGTTGTTAGTGGCTAATGTTGTAGGTTTTAGTTCTTTCAGGTGCTTTTTGATATAGCTGGTGGATACTGGGTATAGTTTAAATTGGGTGGAGGTATCTTGTGGGGGTGAGGCATTGTTTGATTCTGGGGAAGTATATATGTTAGTTTGCTTGTTGACTAAGTTTAGAATGGTTTCAGTGAAAAAGTTGTTGAATTGGGTAGCTATGCTGTCAGTACTGGAAGTTGTTTTTGGAGTGGGAGTAGCAATATTACCTGGTTGTAATAGGTTTTTAACGGCGGCCCAGATGTTTTTGGTGCTTATTTTGGATACTTGGGTAATAACTGGTTTTGTCTATTTTCACTTGTTTCTTGGCTTTGTTTCTAAGTTGTAGGAAGGTTTGTTTGGTGGTGTTGGATTTGTTTTTATGGTATAGTGACCAGGCTTTATCTCTGTCTTTCAGCAGGGATCTGGTTTCTTTGGTTAACCAGGGGGAGTAGTTGACTTTGACTCTAATTTCTCTTGGTGGGGCATGGGTGTTGAGAATATCAAGAAAGGTCTTGCTGAAGGATAGTACTGCTTCATCTAGGGTTAGATGTTTGAGGTGTTCCCAGTGGCAGTTTTGTAGGAAAGTGATGAAGTTGTCAGGATTAAAATGTTTTTTATTCCTGATTGTGCGGTAGGTGGTTTGTTGTACTCGGTGGATATGATCATGAAGGAGGAAAGTTGGACTGTAGTCACTTAGGTTATCAGGGAGATACCCAGAGTGAGATGCAAGGTGGGGTGTATTTACTAGAATCCAAGCTAGTAAGGACATCCATTTGGTGACTTTGTCAGTTCTAGTGGGAGTTTTGATGGTTTTTGTGAACCCATAAATGTTCATGTGAATAGCTGGGCTTTGTGGGGAACATTGGAGCCAGTCAATATTGAAGTCTCCCATGATAATGATTTCTTGGGGGAGGTGATTGGAGCACCAGTGTAGTAGGTTTTCAACACTAGAAGCATTGTTACTAGGTGGTATGTAACCTCCTATAATGTTGAGGGTTTTGCTAGAGTTAATGTTTAATTTAGCTATAATTATCTCTGCATTATTTATGAATGGGAATGAGGAGTTGTGGAGCTGTAGTGAGAGGTGATCTTTGTATAAGATTGCTATGCCTCCTCCTTTTTTATTGGTTCTGTCTTTACATAGGATGTTGTAGCCTGGGGGTGTGATCTCATTACTGTCAGTGTGGGGTTTAAGCCTGGTTTCAGTTAATGTTACTATATCTGGGGAGTAGTGGGATAGCAAAGCATGTAGATTGTGAGTTTTTTTGGCTATGCTTCTTACATTAATGTTGATCAGGAGAAGGGATGCTTTGGATCTTTGGTGCAAGATAGACAGGTTTGGTTGGGGTGGAGGGGGTAGTGTTGGATGGTTGGGAAGGTGTAGTGTGGGTTGAGTGCTGGTGGGACCGGGGTTGGGGTGTATGTCTCCTGCTAGAGTTAGTTGTTTGTGTAGGTAGTGATAGAGTTTGGAGAGCTTAAATAGCAGTTTGGTAAATCTATTTGTATGGTGAGATTTAGGTTGAAGTAGGACAATTTTTAGGGTATAATAGTCTGTAATGGTTGTGTGGAGGAGGGCTGGGGCTACAAGAGGAAGAAATGAGTGTCTAGGTGTTTGCAAGTTGGTAGTATGTTTGGGAGTGTGTGTGATATAGTGCAGGGAGGTATTATATGCTGTGAGGATGTATAACAGCAGTAGAAGGGATGTGGATGTGGTAAGTAGTAAAGTGTGATGTAGTGCTGTCATAGTAATGCAAGTGTGTAACTATATGTGAGATGCTGAATTGGATATAGACAGAGTGAAAGTGGTAGGTGTGTGTATGTGTGTAAGGGATTGGCAGTAGAGAGGTGGGAGTGGTTAACGTGAAGTTTAAGTTCAGGTGCAGTGGGGGTGGGTGGAATTTGGGGGTAGGATAGGGGAATGTAGTGAGCCAATGAAGTGAGTGAACGGAGCGGGTTCAGACCACGAGGCTGCAGTTGTGCTCAAAAACTATCAGTTGGGTAGTATGGGGTAGGTAAGCTTTTACTGACTGACGGTTCTCCCTAACTGAGCTTGTTTCTGCATTTAATTTAACTTTTGGCTAATTCACCATGTATGTGTACAACTAATGTCAGTAAGGTATCTAGTAAGGGTGGAGTAGGGACTAGAAGCTGGGTAATGAAGGCAGCAACCTAGCTACTGGCAAGTGAGCATGCCAGATAGGGCAGAGCTATAGAACTCCACAAAACAGTTTAGTTTAGTTTATAGACAAACATACACTGTGGTAAGGGTTTTCCTGGGAGGTAACAGGCTTAATCTTTGCTTTGCTGAATACCAGGAGATAGGACAGGACCTTTAGGGTTATAATTCCTGCGGGTGCTCCTTGTAGAACTCAGTGATAGGGAACTGAAAATGGAAAGAAATAAAAAAATGCGTTAAGCAGTCATGTAGATAGAGGTTGTATATTTAGTAGATAGAAGGTTTGGAGCTAAGTAGTGGGTGTGGGGGAGGTAGCAATTGAGGGAAGGAACAGGGAAGAGTTTCTCACTTAGAATATATAGAGACAGAATAATATACCATTATACAACATAACTGGCTACTTTTACCCCTAGAACCATGTTAGCATCAACAACATAACAGCAGCACAGCACTGATAAAGCAGCAGATATAAAATGTTAAATAGCAGAGATAGTTACACAGTTAATCATATGTAATCCACAATAGCATTTGTTTCAGCGTTCTTTTAACTGCGTAACAGCTCTCAGAACATGTTTTGTCTCAGTTGCAAGATCTAAGCATCTGAGAGATAGTCTGCATGTAGAAAGGTGAATGTAATGTAGGTAATGTCATACTTAGTCCACTATGTGTATGGCTAAGGCTGTAACCTTCATTAAGTAACTAACTACGTAGCATTTTCTCATCCTGCTGTTTGTTACAGGTACATGGGCCTAGGCTATGTTCTACATGTAGTATTTGGTAGGCGGGAGCAGTATAGAAGAATTAAAAACATCAGCAGATCTACACTCTGGTGATTCTAGCATCTCCTGAGTTATACCCCCTTCGATTTGGAACAGATGCCGACATTTGAACAGACTCAGAAGCAATACGCTTTCACAGAAAAGCGAACCCACAAGAGATGCGAGTTCTCTATGAGCAGATCACTTATGTAGCTAGTCCCTAAGCTGTGGTCTTCAGTGGCACAGTGTGCCCACTGGGGTCTGTTTATTTCCTTATAAAATCCTTATAAGAGTACCTATAGAAAGGATAACTGAGCTGTGCACTTAGGACAACATAATGCACTAATCTGTAAGCTAAGCACCTTAGTAAATAGACCCTGTGTTGTGTGCTTAAACAGTACAATGTAATGGTAACAGCTTCCTAAGCTAAGCACCTTTGTGAGACATTCCCCAGGTGTGCGCTGTAGTAGTGTGACACAAAACAAATATGTCCTGAGCTAAGCACCTTTGCATTTCATGCCTGAAAAGTGCACTTTAGCAGTACAACTCCACTTATGTGTTAGCGGAGATCTAAAGTAACCGCTCCTGTAACACAGCATTCCTAACTGGAGGAATTATTCTGTACAGTAGAGTGCACCCAGTTTTCTACACTGATACATGCGCTAAGTCCTTCAGACGCTCAACAGGCCTATTAATGATATGTAACCTGTGCGCAAACAACTATATATGCAACAGAGTAGCTGTTGGTGTAGCACACTGTTGAGTGCGGCACCTATACAGACATTACCTTCTTTTGGTATCTACAAACTCTAAATAGCTGGGTCAAAAACTAGTCGCTATACCCTCAGGACACCCGTTTGGATAGTACAACAAGTACAAACTCACTAGGATTACAGCCAGAAATATCATTAACAAACAGACCTTTCCCACTCTAGGTGTGTAACAACCATAACATAGCCAAGTCTGTAATACAGGTAACAGTGATACATACAGCTGCTAATATAGACAATCTGAAGTTCCAACAATACAGATATTAACAGTTGATAACACTGATATTATAGACAAGCTGCAGTTTCAGTAATAAAGATCTTAGCAATTGATAATAAAGACCTTACTTGGTATGCACACTGCACCGGGACCTAGATTACCTTGCTAGTAGCACACTAACATTTTGAAAATGGTGCCAGGTCAGACAGCCATACTATATTACCTCGGCTGTGACGTCAGCGAGGTGAGGTTACTGATTGGTCAGACCACGAGGCTGTAGTTGTGCTCAAAAACTATCAGTTGGGAAGTATGAGGCAGGTAAGCTTTTACTGACTGATGGTTCTCCCTAACTGAGCTTGTTTCTGCATTTAATTTAACTTTTGGCTAATTCACCATGTATGTGTAAAACTAATTTCAGTAAGGTATCTAGTAAGGGTGGAGTAGGGACTAGAAGCCAGGTAATGTAGGCAGCAACCTAGCTACCGGCAAGTGAGCATACCAGATAGGGCAGAGCTATAGGACCAAACAAAACAGTTTAGTTTAGTTTATAGATAAACATACACTGTGGTAAGGGTTTTCCTGAGAGGTAGCAGGCTTAATCTTTGCTTTGCTGAATACTAGAAGATAGGAGAGGACCTTTAGGGTTATAATTCCCTTGAGTGCTCCTTGTAGAACTCAATGATAGGGAAACTGTGGTAAGGGTTTTCCTGGGAGATAGCAGGCTTAATATTTGCTTTGCTAAATACCAGGAGATAGGAGAGGACCTTTAGGGTTATAATTCCTGCAGGTGCTCCTTGTAGAACTCAGTGATAGGGAAACTGTGGTAAGGGTTTTTCTGGGAGATAGCAGGCTTAATCTTTGCTTTGCTGAATACCAGGAGATAGGAGAGGAACTTTAGGGTTATAGTTCCTGTGGGTGCTCCTTGTAGAACTCAGTGATAGGGAAACTATGTTAAGGATTTTCCTGGGAGGTATCAGGCTTAATCTTTGCTTTGCTGAATACCAGGAGATAGGAGAGGACCTTTAGGGTTATAATTCCCGTGGGTGCTCCTTGTAGAACTCAGTGATAGGGAAATGGTATGCACACTGCACCGGGACCTAGATCACCTTGCTAGTAGCATGCTAACATTTTGAAAAATCTAGATTTCTAGATATAGATTGATACAAACACACCCCTGAATAAACGACTTGATCTGTGCTTAAATTAACTCAACCACAATGATTGTAAATGTAGGACCTAACAGAAACAAATATAGCTGTTGTTCAGTTTTGCTTTTCTTACTGTAGTTGTATTTTGTTTAAATGCTATTAGACTATTTAAACTTGTTACTTGGTACTGCTGTTCTCTAGCGGCAGTATAAAATACTGCAGTACATAAAAATAAAATGTAGGCATATAAAAATAAATGAACTCATTATCTCAGTCACTGATTGAAATTGTTATCATTGGTATTATCACATTTCTGCTTCTTACTGATTTCATATAGAGTCGATATAACACCCTGATACCATTTAAAAGTGGAAAAATAGTCGATGGCAAAGACAGCATTTAAAGCTATTGCTTTACAGTACTACAGTAGAGAATACAGGGTTACATATGTGGTATACTATTACTACTTGGCTGACTGCTATACTGATACTGCACTTACATTGTTTCCTTTATAATTACTGCATTTGAAACTACTCATTTAGATTATTTGTAAATTTTACAGATTTAAGTATAATTTCTGGTCATTAGTATGATTCTATTTTGTTTTTTTGTTTTTTTTTTACAGGGAACAGTTAAGACAGGCACTGGGTGGCAGTGAAGAGTTACCAAATAGCTGGATAACTACAGCAGAGGTGGTAAGGGAGACAGCTAGAAAGGTGCTTGGTGTGACATCTGGGCAGAGGAAGGAGGACAAGGAGACCTGGTGGAGGAACAAGGAAGTACAGGAGAGTATACAGAGAAAGAGGCTGACGAAGCAGAAGTGAGATTGTCAGATGGATGAAGAAAGTAGACAGGAGTATAAGGAGATGAGGCATATGGCAAAGAGAGAGGTGGCAAAGGCTAAGGATAAGGCGTATGGAGAGTTGTATGACAGGATGGACACAAAGGAGGGAGAAAAGGACCTGTACCAATTGGCTAGACAAAGGGACTGAGCTGGGGAAGAAGTGCAGCAGGTAAGGATGATAAAGCATAATGAGGGAAATGTCCTCACAAGGGAGGAGAGTGTGTTGAGCAGATGGAAAGAGAACTTTAAGGGGCTGATGAATGAAGAAAATGATAGAGAGAGAAGGTTGGATGGCATTGGGATAGTGAATCAGGAAGTGCAGCAGATTAGCAAGGAGGAAGTAAGGACAGTTATGAAGAGGATGAAGAAAGGAAAGGCTATTGGTCCATATGACCTACCTGTGGAAGCATGGAGGTGTTTAGGAGAGATGGCAGTGGAGTTTTTAACCAGACTGTTTAATGAAATCTTGGAAAGTGAGAACATGCCTGAGGAGTGGAGAAGAAGTCTTTTGGTACCAATTTTTAAGAATAAGGGTGATGTGCAGAGCTGTAGTAACTACAGAGGGATAAAATTGATCAGTCACAGCATGAAGTTATGGGAAAGAGTAGTGGAAGCTAAGTTAAGAAGGGATGTGATGATTAGTGATCAGCAGTATGGTTTCATGCCAGGAAAGAGCACTACAGATCCAATGTTTGTTCTGAGGATGTTGATGGAGAAGTATAGAGAAGGTCAGAAGGAGCTGCATTGTGTCTTTGTGGACTTAGAGAAAGCATATGACAGGGTGCCTAGAGAGGAGTTGTGGTATTGTATGAGGAAGTTGGAGGAGCAAAGAAGTATGTAAGAGTAGTACAGGATATTTATGAGGGTAGTGTGACAGTGGTGAGGTCTGCAGTAGGAGTGACGGATGCATTTAAGGTGGAGGTGGGATTACATCAAGGATCAGCTCTGAGCCCTTTCTTATTTGCAATGGTGATGGACAGGTTGACAGAGGAGATCAGACAGGAGTCTATATGGATCATGATGTTTGCCGATGACATTGTGATCTGTGGTGAGAGTAGGGAACAGGCTGAGGAGACCCTGGAGATGTGCAGATATGCTCTAGAGAGGAGAGGAAAGAAGACCAGCAGGACTAAGACAGAATATATGTGTGTGAATGAGAGGGAGGATAGAGGAATGGTGAGGATGCAGGGAGTAGAGGTGACGAAGGTGGATGAGTTTAAATACTTGGGATCAACAGTTCCGAGTAATGGTGAGTGTGGAAGAGAGGTGAAGAAGAGAGTACAGGCAGGGTGGAGTGGGTGGGGAAGAGTGTCAGGAGTGATTTGTGACAAACAGGTACCAGTAAAAGTGAATGGGAAGGCCTGCAAGAGGGTAGTGAGACCAGCTATGTTATTGTGCTGCAGATCATGGCATTGACAAAAAGGGAGGAGTCAGAGCTGGAGTTGGTAGAGTTAAAGATGTTAAGATTTGTAATGGGTGTGGCAAGGATGGACAGGATTAAGAATCAGTATATTAGAGGGTGATCTCAGGTTGGATGGTTTGGAGACAAAGCCAAAGAGGCGAGATTGTGTTGGTTTGGACATGTGCTGAGTAGGCATGCTAGGTATATTGGGAAAAGGATGCTAAGGATGTAGCTGCCAGGTAAGAGGATAAGTGGAAGGCCTAAGATAAGGTTTATGGATGTAGTGAGAGAGGACATGCATGTGGTTGGTGTGACAGAGCAAGATACAGAGGACAGAAAGAAATGGAATCAAATGATCCACTGTGGCAACCCCTAAAGGCAACAGACAAAAGAAGAAGAAGTACATTTTACAGTTATTGCACCCAAATTCATTGGGTTAGACTATCCATTGTTCATTGTTTTACCTAGCTAGGTAGAGATCCCATTAGGTTATTATATATACACACACACACACACACACACACACACACACACACACACACACACACACACACACACACACACACCATAGTACACTTCCACTAAACCAGCCTTCATACCTGTAAGAGTCACAGGCGTACAGACTGCAAGCTCTTATGACCCACTAACACTTCATCTAACCACTGTAATGTTTTACTAATTGTGTGACTCTACTGTCAGGCATATGGCCAGTCTCACCAGGCTAGATAAGAATAGGGTGAAAGTTAGCTGTCTTTCTGGAGCCAAGATCCAAGATGCAACAAAGGCTCATAGATTCTTCCATCTTGATAATACAATTATGACCTAAAAGTGGTCCACGTGAGGTTAGGGGGACATGCTAATTGATATAATTGAGCTTGCTATGCATGTGTCTGAGGCAGGAAAGATGCTGGTCTTGAGTGGTACTTTGCTGTTATACAGAATGATGCCATGATTCAGAGGCAAGATAATTGTCTTTAATAATTGGTTATGTAGCTGGTGCCATTCTAGTGAGATGCAGATACCGCTCAACTGCTTAGTGAAGAAATCTGAACAAATCCAAAGATACTGAGGAACAAAGGCCACAAAATAGGGACATATTTTAAATATTGCTCCCATAAACTTAAAAAGTTGCTAGAATAATAGTTTTTAGCATACATTTTCTGAAGGATCTGAAGTCTGAAACTCAAATGTATGTCATTATTTAGTGACTTCAATCCTCAGATCATCTCGGTGATTTGCGAGAAAATCACAAATTTTATGAGGAACAAACCAAAAATATGAGCCAAAAATCTGGACAGTCTGTGAAAATCTGGACAGTTGAAAGGTATGGATCCTGTATGTATTTGTTTCAGTTATAATGGATGACAAGCCTTCCTGCATTGCTAGGGATAATCTGCACATCTTTCACCAAGGCTTTCACATTCTAGTTAATGCCTTTGTTGCCATCATAGTGCCATTTTTTAGGCAGAGTCCATCTGATGGTCATTCTGACCAAGTCAATTCTAATTCTGAACACATTAATATGGATCTTATCAATGCCAGGAATATTCACAACAAATGCCTATACTTGAGACTCTCCTGCGAACTGAACACATTCATATATGTATAGCTACACAGACAAGATTTCAGAGAAATGAAGGCACTCCCTCTCCTCCTGAGCAGAGTACCTATCACATATTCAGACCCACTGGCAATTGTGGGGAGGTATTAGCATTTGTCCAGGATATTGTCACCTCACAACAGATTCCGCAGGACAACACATTTGAATGCCTGAATGTCCAAATCACCATAAGCAAGACTAAATAACACTTCATATCTAGCTATTGACACCAGACAGAGCAGTTGAGGAAGCAAGAGGTGATGGAGATGAAGTACCTCAGATGGTGGAAGGATGTGAGACAGATGAAGAAATGAGGACATCAAAGCACCAGCATAAGTAGCACCAGTTGCACAGAAGGTCAAGGTGAAGAGAGTAAGGCAGTTTGGGGACATGTGCAGGAAAACAGAAGACAATCTGATGAAAAGATTTGGGACAGACAGGAAGAAGGCAAGAGTAAATGAGGGGATTCAGCAAAGAGATGGCTGGATTTTGTGAGAGAAGAAGGTAGGAGTGTGGCATTAAATCGAGAGAGATAACAACAGCTGATACAACACCCCAACTCAGTGTAGAAAATGGGAAAGGGGGGTTGATGATGATGATGATGATGATGGTGATAATGATCTAGTATTGAACATTCTTTAACTTCCCTTCTAAGTATGATGGCTATCATAGCACATTAGCAGACATCCCCATTAAATCCAATACCTTTCTACTGGGGAAATTCAGATATTCATTAATAAACTGGATGACCTATACTGCCAGTGATCAACATGCTCAATGCTTCCTTGACATTATAAATGCTAACCATCTTTTGCGCACAGTTAAACATCCTACTAAGGGCCCTGATATCCTGGATCTAGTACTCACAAATAGTGTCACTTTTTGCAAATCTCAATATGTATCATCCTGCCTTGTTAAATCAGACCATAAATTAGTGACCTATTCCTTTAAAACGGGTAGTATTTCCCCTGTAAATGCCTCTGTATTTAAGAACTTCTCAAAAGCAAAACCCTCTTCAGTTGCTTGATGGCCTAAGTAAATCTCACTGTAATCCTGCTTCAGTGGCTCTCTTTGCTAAAGCTGCTTCTTATTCCTTATCTACTCCAACATAAATAGCTGTATTAATAAGGCAGTCTATGTCCAAACCGAATATAATGAGAAATGTAAAAACAAATCATATGGTGGAATACCTGTGTAACTAAATTATATAACAAGAGAAAGAAATCATTTAATGCGTATAAGAGGTCTCATTCTACCTACCTTCACAGCATATGTAAGCAAACTAGTAAAGTGATATAGGGAACCACTGGGAAGCTCAAAGTATGAACATAAAATGGCCACTAAAACCAACATTAACTACAAATCTGTGTTTTAAGCATGATGGGAAGATAAGAACTAACACCCAACAATGTTTGGAGCTAGTCAACAATAATACTGCACACTCTGACCCAAAGGAAATAGCCAATCTCTTAAGTGACAAATTTATAGCTGTTTCACAGAATCCACAACCCCAGTCAATCCCTATAATTATTGTGAAACAAGTTTTCTCAGATATTTCAAAAGCTAAGAATAATTCATCCATGGGTACTGATAGTACACAGTTTGTCAAAGGAAAGCAGTGTAATCTATTCAGCATTCAGTTTAAACCATGAACAAAAAAAAGTGTGTGTGTGTGTGTGTGTGTGTGTGTGTGTGTGTGTGTGTGTGTGTGTGTGTATGGTTTACTATCATTTGTCCGATCCCACCTTGTGGGAGTTATCGTTAGAACTAACCAAATGAGCAAAAAAAAAGAAAAACGACTGACACAAATGTCGAACAAGGAAGTGGAGAAAGTCGAATTTAACATATAGTTCGAATAGTCTCCACACTTCCACAAGTTGTACTACTCTACAACACACAGCAAAGAATATTTTGCAGGGGGGCAAGCCCCCTGCACACCCCACACCCCCTGCTACCTATATATACAAACTCCCAAATCACACTACAGTGAGGGAAAGGGTACATTTCCCGATCCCCACTATACTGCAATCTACATTAAAATGTTGAAATTCACAACAGCGAATGCTATACTGCATTCGCTGTTGCGCATTTCAACATTTTTCTTTTCATTGTTTTGTAATGTTGAATTGGGCATTCGGACTTACGTAACTCAAATGAAGTCCAATCGCCCTATTGATAGTAAACCTATATATATATATATATATATACACACACACACACACACACACACACACACACACACACACACACACACACATACTGTATATATATATATATATATATATATATATATATATATATATATATATATATATATATGGGTCTACTTTGACCTATCGAAATTACATTTGTGTGACTTTCACTTACCTGACTCCACTTCTTCGAAACTTCATTAATCCGAAAGCATGGACTGCTGAAATCCTTACCCTGTGAAAGGAACAACTTGGCCAACACGAGAAAACACCTAAATGGATTAAAACTAAACCCACCAAAGTGGGATGCTTCACCCCCCCACAACCCCCCCTACTTAAATATACCAACTCCAAGGTCACACTACATTGAAGAAAAGGCAAAGTTCACCATGGTGGCCAAGTGTTTCCTTTCACAGGGAAAGAATTTCGGCAGTCAGTGCTTTCAGATTAATGAAGTTCCGAAGAAGTCAAGTTGGGTAAGTGAAATTCACACAAATGTAATTTCAAAGGGTCGAAGTAGACACACACACACACACACACACACACACACACACATATATATATATATATATATATATATATATATATATATTTATAAATGCTATAGAGTTCTCCACACAAAACACCAACAATATTAATTGTTATACACTTTCACTCATGAAGTCTCGCCACCTTCAAGATAAACTTAGACAACATGATGGGCAGCCACAAATTCTCCCTCAGTCTATCTTGTTTTTCCCTCCTTGAGGCTGGAGGAAACTTTTGAATAGGGTTTTATTCAATTTGTAATGGTCTGCAGACTGACTGCCTAGTACTTACCAACAGCCTATAAACCTATTGCTATTCTCAAATGGCCTACATAATCTGGAAATAAAATAAGAAGAATTGCTGATAGACACATAAAACAAAGGACCTCTTACTCCAAGCCATACACGTGCATATAAAGTGTGTGTATGGAAACTGGGTGCTCAAAGGTTTAAGGAGGATGATAGAACTTTTCTTAATGTGGTGGTAAATAAAAAGAGAATATACCTACATAAACCAGCCTGCTGGCTCAAAGGTAAGATGTCTGCTGACAATCTAAGATTAATTAGTTACCTTGGAAACCAGAGGGGCTGCTGGGGGTTGATAGGTAGGCTTCAGCATCTAATCACCAGCTCATCAATGAGTTGAATAGATATCAGCTGTAGCTGTACCATGAATATGTTATAAGGGGACAAACAGGTATTGTTGCAATGCACGTGCAAGTGATATACACAGCTGCATGCCCATGCTCTTTGGGTATAATAAAAAGCCCTGTAGCAGTGGAATCAATGTAGTACCAGGATGGCATGACCTTTTGTCCACCTCCCACAAGATGAACATGTCTGCCCATCGACTGTATCCCAGCTGGTGGGCTAGGGGTGAAATATTAAGCCTGTCAATCAAAGCAAAAGATCCAGAAATTGTGGAGAGGTACAGGCAAGCCTTAGATGGCTGAACTCTCTGGGGAAGCAAAAGCAATTAAAAATCTGAAAAAAATGCTAAGGAAGTCCATTAAGAAGATTTAATACTGAAAGTAACAGACTGTCTAGACTATCTTTGATGAGAAAGATAACTTACTTTATAAATGATTTGGTCCCTGTCAGGACATTTACCAGAACTATAAGCTGTAATTTGATTATTTTGCCCATCTCAGTTAATTTTTATGATATTCAATGTACAATTTGGTTTCTGCTTTCTTTTCTTTTATTACACCTCCAGTTGATGGATGATACTATTTATTTATTATGACTCTGGCTGAAAATTGGATATTTATTTTATTGCTACTACTTTATCTTCTGTCCATTATCCTCACCTTATCTCATTAGTGTACTTCCTGAAACAGCCCATACAAAGAATGGAGAACACTTGTGAAAAACAGCTGAGTTCAAGAATGTATTATGGGCACAACAAGGCACAGCACTGCCAGAGAATTCTATGAATATAGCATTTACGTCTGTGATGGCCTACTGAAAATATTTGTTCCATTTTCTGACTTGGATTAATTTCTCCAAGTCTTCTGAGTTTCTAATGTCATGACAGGAATGGACCCCATTAGTAAGTCAAAGTATGATTAAAGTTCATGAAATAAGCATTTTTTTCAGTCTTTGATGTTAGCCAAAAGTGTTCTTTGCAGCAGCCGTAATGTGCCCAGAACTGACTCCTTTTGCAATTCATACAGGGTTACATGTATCAGTAGCATATCTAAATATGACTGTAAATTCTTTCTTTGAAGCCCATTGTTCCTTCTCCTACTACTGGAATGTATGAGTACACTTTTTCCACTTTGCCCTCATTCCTGCCTGCATATCCTGGCATTTTATGACTTTATGTCCCTCTGTATGTAAGACACTATAATCACTGGGTGAAGCAGTTTTAATGATGAATTCTACTTTTGTCTTCTTTTCATGGACTACTATATCTGTTTTTCTGGCCTCTGCTTTTTGAAATGTCGATAATGGGTGATTCCATGTGATATAAACATCATAATTTTCTATAATGCTTTGTGGCTCATGCTTCCAGTGCTTCTCAGCTACTTCAGTATTTTAATGTTTGCATAATCCCCAATGCAACAGACATCACATTATTATGACTTTCAATATACAGGCCCCTGTCATTAGTGTATCACACTCAGCAACAAGATTTGCACTTCTGTTTTATAAAACCTGCATTTGTCTGTTTCTCCCACATATTCAATGAACTTTGTAAACCAACCTGCACATAGTCCACTATCCTGGGCAGCCAATAGTAAACCGTTCATCTTTTATTTTAAGTTCACCTCTCCTTAACCATTCCTGCATCAGATTCTGATCGACATGAGGTTGTTCCAGGAGTTTTCTGTACTTGCAACTATATTTATGCCTTTTCCATGTTTTGCCTTCTCATCCGATCCATCGTCGTATATTCTTTCCTTGCTTTTTTGGCACATTCACTTGCAGTCTGATTTTTGTCTACTGGTGTGATTTCCATTCCCACTTGGCACCAATATGCTTTTGCTAAAGTAAGCAGGAAAGTCATTTTAGACTTGTTCTCCTTATGTTTTTTAAATTTTCACTATATTTGGATCGTGTGAGGTCAGCAGATATGCATGCAGTCCTACGATTGCAGATCTGTACCTGTAATCAGTTTCCAGGAGGCCCACACCTCCTTCAGAATGGGGAATAAATAATCTTGGTATACACTGATTTTTTGAGGCCACTAAATTGTCCCAAAACAGTAAGTTAGAACAGCAAGAGCAAACTGGTTTATAGCTCAGACTTTGTTCCTAGATGTCAGGGCTATTTTCAGTATTAATTTTAGTCTTCTAAAATATCTAATTTTTGTTCACATTTGTTCATGTTTTATTGTTGATCCCATCAATTCCTAAATATTTATACACTCCCACCTGCTCAAGTTCCTTTCTATCACATTCCTGTCCCAGACTAATATTTTCTTGGTGCTGCAGCTTTCCTGCTTTAAAAGTTGCTTTGGCACATTTATCAAGACCAAATTACATTTTTATATTATCTGAGAAAGTTTTGACCACTTGCAGTTGTGCTTTTAGCTCTTCATCTGATGAACTATACAGTTTTAAATCATCTACAAAAAGAAGATGAGAAGTCTTTACACTGTTGTTTTCTGGGAGCAAAATCATAACCATGACCTAATCTGTTAAGTAGACATCTTAATGGGTTAAGGGCAACACAAAAGAGCAGCAATGACAAAGAGCCACCCTGGAATATTCCCCTTTGAATGTCTATCCCTGGAATAATAATTTATCCTTTATCATGGCTTAGCTGCAGAGTGATTTGCCACTGTTTCATGGTCACTGTAATCTAATCAATCAGTTTAGGGTGTATGTTATACATCAGTATGCACTCCTTTATCCATGAATGTGGGATGCTGTCAAGTGATTTTTTAATAGTCTGTCCATACCATACTTAGATTCTTCCCATGTTTACAATTCTCCAGTATGACTTTATTTAACAACAAATGATTATTTGTTCCATGTGACTTTCTTTTATTATCCTTTTATTCTATTGCCATGACTCAATTTTCTTTTAAATGACTATAAACTCTATCAACATCAATTTCAAAATATAGTTCATACATCATTGGAAGGAAGGCAAGTTATTTGTCTATAGTTTTTAGGATAGCTTGTAGGTTCACTCTTAAGGAGAAGCATCATTTTTCCTGTTGTTAAACAGGTCGGTATCTGTTTGTGATGCATATATAAATAGTTCTTACACCAGGCTAAAACTTTGTGTAAAGATGTTAATACTTTTAGCCAGAAGTTAGGCACTGCATCTGGCCCTGAGGTTTTCCAGTTGGATTTTATTTCAGTTCCTCTGGCCATTACTTTATCCATTTTCTATCTGTACATTTGAATTTCTTACCATTTCTTTTACTTCTTCTATCCACTCAGCATCTTTGTTATGTTCCACAGGTCTTCATAGATATTTCTCCAAAATGTATCTATTTCTTGTTTTTTAGTTGTGGTTCGATTCCTTTTTTCTTGTTTCCCAATTCTCTATAAAACTTTTTTGGGTCATCAGTGAATTGTTTATTTTGTACTTTCCTTTATATTTATCCGCATATCTTCAAAGTTTTTCTCCTTGTGCTTGATATCTTAATTTATTATTTGCAATAGTGTACAATAGATCCTGGCTTGTTCTGATACTGCAAATTGCTTTTATCACGTCTATCTTTCTAAGTATTTTTACTGATATGTTCCCACTTCTGTACTCTTCTAACAGTGACACTTCTTGTCTTAATTGCTTTATAGCTTTCTATATTCGATACTTCCATGATGGCATTTGGTGTCTTGCCTTCCTTTCCCTTATTGCATGTGTTTTTGTGGTAAGACTATATCTGTTATCAATTTAGCTGCACAGTAACATATCCTATTTACTTCTGTTATATCACATGAATTGAATAGTCTTGATTATTGTGTTTATTTGTTTTATCAAACTTTTAACATTTTGGGTCTTATTGACTTTATAAAATCTATTTCTTTCATTGATCTTAATATGCTTATCCATTTCTATTAAATCAAGCAACTCTTCCCTTAGATCATTTTCTTTTAAACTAAGGGCACATTCTTTGTTCACTGTTTCCTGAGGTCATTCTACAGAAAGTTCTAGAACATCTTCCTGTGACATATTCTCTTCAGCTTCATTCATTCTGTGCCATCTGTTGCTCTTTCATATGAAAACTCACTGGCCTATCACTACACAACATTGACGTCATCAAAGTTGCCACCATTTCCTACTCCTTCCCTTGCTGTGCAGCTCCAAATTGTACTTTAGCATTGGTGTTATGCTGAAGGTGCCGAAGTGTCTTCATATGGCAACTAATCAGATGCTTCCCATTACATCGCTTCCTACTTAATTTGGGGACTCATTTCTCTGTTGTGCTGTGATGTCACCAGATTTGGATTTTCTACACTAAATCCTTAACTTCTCAGGTAATCCTTAACTTCACTTTCTGTTTCTTTAACTTCTCTGATACCAATCCTCTTTTCTACTTTCTCCTTTTGTTTTCTTATTTTATGTATTGTAAAATGTTCCCTACCCAATGCCTTTGTGTGTATTTCTCCTCAAATATCTTTGGTGATGCTTTTTTGTATTGATTAGTTTTGCTTTCTCCTCTGCATAAATATTGCATAATATTAAATCTCTTTTTCCTTCCCATGTCCATATTTCTTCTTCAGATGTCTCCTGCTCCTCCTGTTTCTCCTTACTTTGGGGACTCATTGTTTCATCATGCTGTGACATAACCTGTGTTAGACGTTCTACACTAAATACTTGATTTTGCAGGTATTCTGTAACTTCATCTTCTGTTTGTTTAACTTCTACTTTACTAATCTTCTGTTCTATATTCCCAATTTGTGATCTTATTTTTTGTATTGTGAAATGTTCCATATTTGGGTGCCTTTGGCTTCATCTTTCTGCAGATATCTTTGCAGTTACTCTTTTTTTTGTACTAATTAGTCTGGCTTTTTGCTTTGCAAAAATATTGTACTGTGTCAGATTTCTCTTTCTTTACCATGTCCATGTTTCTTTTTCATAATTTTCAAAAATCCCTAGATTTTGTTCTCTATATTTTTACACTGCTTCAGTCACTTCTTTTTCCAAATGGCCCAAGGTTTCTTGGTCTGTATAATGTTTTTTATGAATCTATTGCATTAATGAACACAACTTTGCATGTGAAGCTTTTGACAGTTTTTCTTGTGCAAGTATTTTTCTTTCCTCTAATTTCTCTCTTAACCCTTTTGTATATCTTCTATCCAGTAAGTCTTGTCTTCTTGCATAATAGCAATAATACATAATTTCTTTCTTATCCTCAATAGTCCACACTGCTGAAGTAGGACAACCACAATAAATGTGCTCATCTGAGCCTAGTGCAATTTGGTCACTCTCCTTTACAGCTCTGAAGTTTCCCTGGTATGGCATAACATAAGGCTCATTAACATTATTGTGTGGCATGCTTGCACAGCGCACTTTCATGGTGGTGCAGCAGTAGCATTGTTGCCTCATAGCAAGAGCTTCTCCCATTTGATTCTCGGCTTGGATTGGAAGTGCCTTCTGTGTGGAGTCTGCATGTCCTCCCTGTGGTTGAGTGGGTGTTCGAAAGACATGCGTTGAATGGGTGTGCCTTCGTTGAAGGTTGGGCATCAGGCTGGCAACTCGACACCATAAAAAACAACTGCCAATCATTAGCGGACCGGAGTTCCGCTGTGGTGACCCCCTAACCGGGAAAAGCCGAAAGACAAACAAACATGCTTGCACAGTGCAAGCAGCATAGGAGACTTACACAAATTTGTGCCACAGACAAATGTTTATGAATCATTAAACCATTCTGGTTAAACAATGCCTAGCTTGCATTTCATAGAAACACTTTTTATTCTTCCTTATTATTCATTATAAATCCAGTATACATTAAAATGCATTTTCTATCCATTTCTATTGCCTTTTGCATATCTCAGGTCATGATAACTTCCCAGGGTACAACCTCTGCATATGACTACTACATGATTAGATGTGAATATCAGTACTTTGGTGGCTTTCTGTACCTATATTTCCTTTACATTTTTCAAATGATTTTGATTTTATGTCAGGTATTACAGCATTGCTAGCTAATGTCTTCCTCCCCTTGTTTTTATTTTTATTAAGTATTATTTTGAGGAATGTCAGATGATACTAGTAGTTTGTGACAATAGCTGCTACTTGTACTACACTGCTCTGCTGCAGGTATGTCTTCACACTTTGAGTCAACAGTCTGTATAATATGTCATCATGAAGCTTTTGCTATCTTCTGCACAGATAATATGCTGGTGTTGTGTCAAAGATATTTATTGAGATGGGTGACACTATCAGAGATGATGAGCTCATTAACCTGTGAGTACATCTTTAAGCATAAAAACATATTAACTTTCCCACAAGTAGTGGTAGCTATGAATTATTGAGTAATATACATTTGCTGAATGCAACTGTTTTGTGCCTGTATCTGTTATATTACCTTTAATGTAATACATTACATTTTGCACTGTTGGTATTGCTGAAAACATTTTGTGTGCTACTGTCTTCTGTGCCCAGCTGGGGAAGTCATTCTGATCCATAATGAAGGGTTACGTATATTTGTTGTCTAATTTGTAGAACTCATTGCGTTACTTTTGTCACTGTTATTCATTTCCCCATAGGTTAGTGTGATATATGGTGCACTGAGTAGGGCATCAGCATGGGAGAAATAACTGCTGGATTTTTCACTCTTGTATGGTATCCAAGATTCAGAAATGATTTCTTAAAGACTCATGTAGGATTCCATAATTAACACACCTAAGAGATAGTAGCTTTCCTACATGATTATTACTTCCTGTCTATGTCAAAACTATGGGGCATATGGAATACCAAAGTGTGGCACTGAAGTTTTTTAGGGGGTAGAGGTTTCCTTGTCCTTCACTCAGTGTTGCATATGTGGCACAAGCAGCATGGTTACTATCATGTAAATGGTGCTGCTTAACATAGCAAACTGTAATAACTTTTATAGCCCTAGACAGGGATTGTAGCTCTGTTTATGTACTACTTCATGCTACATTTTTAATTTTTGCTAGCTGCAAAATTTTTGCTTCTCTTTCATTTTCTCTGCCTGTTTTCTTTTTTAGACATTGAAGCCTGTTTTATGCCACTTAGTAGGGTAAGCATTTCAAGCAAGCTCATGTACCTTCTCATTATATCTGATCAAACTGTCCCCGAAGGACCAATCACAATACCAGTAGATTGCCAGGCACCCAGTATTACTGCTGCACAGATTAAAACAGCACTGTCTAAAGCCAAGAATATAGCTTATATGGGACCTGACAATATCCCTGGCTGTGTTCTACATGAACTACAAAGTGAACTGGCACCTCACCTGTGTGCCCTGTTCAATTACAGCCTCACCTCAGGCTTTGTCCCTACCGATTGGTGCACTGCTACAGTCATCCATCTCCACAAAGGAGGAATGACTACAGACCCCAGGAATTATCGCCCCATGATGAGTCTGATATGTAAAGTTATGTAATGCATCATCATGGACCTAATAAACAAGGATATAGGGAATCTCCAAACTCTGGATCCCACACAGTTTGGTTTTGTGAAGGGTAGATCATGCCTGCTCAACTTGGTCGACTTCTTTGAGTCAGTCACCAGAGCTGTGGATGAAGGTAAGGTGGTTCATACAGCCTACCATGATCTGGTCAAGGCCTTTGATAGCATTCCCCACTCAGGAATCATAGAAAAAGTCACTAAGCTAGGCATCAACCTCTATATCACCAGGTGGGTTGCAAACTGGCTCACAGATAGAACCCACAGTGTGAAAGTGGCTGACTCCAAATCAGGCTGCCGACCAATCACAAGTGGAGTCCCACGGGGTTCGGTCATGGGTCCTCTCCTGTTTGGTATCTACTTCTCTGAAGTCCAGGCCAACATGAAGGGACTCTGGCTGACAAAGTACACAGACAATTGCAAGTTGAGAGCTATTATTAACTCCCCAAGTGATGTTGACATCCTACAAAAAGGTCTCACTGAGACCAACGATTGGTATCAGAAACATGGTCTTAAGTTCAATGCCAAAAAAATGTGTCATCATCCCCTTTGGGAAAAACCCAGTTTCCATGAATTACCAGATCAATAGAAGTCCACTGAACACAGAAGGCGTTATAGGAGATCTGGGAACACAGGTTGACAGCAACCTCTCTTTTGACTACCACATTGCCACTGTGGTCAGAAAGTCCTTCTATGTGGCACATCTCATTACTAAGGGTTTCGCATCCAGGAAGAAAGAGGTCAATGCCTCCTTCTACTCTTCCCTCATTAGGCCAATCATAGAGTATAATGCTCAATTTGGCATGTACCTCAGTAGACATCTGCAACAACTGGAGAGGCCGCAAAAGTACCTCACAAAGAGGATCCTAGGCCTTAAACACTTGTCCTATATGGACAGACTCAAAAACCGCCAACTATTCTCTGTCTCATATCACCTACTTAGAGACAATCTCTACTTGACTTACAAAGCCATGTCTGACCCAGTTCTGTTAGAAATGCTACATCTAAAGAAATCCCAATCCCTCCGCACTACACGCTCCAGAGACCTCAACCTCATTACCACAATCAACAGAACATGCTGGAGGGACAGGTTCATAACACAGGGACTGCCCATGCTATGGAACAGACTTCCTATACATGTCAAACAGAGCACCTCACTGGCCCTCTTAAAGAGAAATCTTGATGAATGGATGGGAAATAGAAAATTCACCCAGGGGATCACTCCAATGGCTCTACTCAAGAGAGACACTGGGAACTAAGGTCGGGTGGCACGATGCCAGGGTAATCCTATGGGCTAGGATTGTAAAGGCTCTAAGGCCATTAGCCTAGAACACACCTATGAACACCTATGAATCTAAGGTTTTCGTGGTGATTGAGTATTATCTAAAACAGTACAGTAGATGTTATTGTGACTGATACCATAGATTTATAGTTATGCCTTCCATCTTTGTGATTTAAAGAATTTTGTCATTTTGTGACAATTTTATCATGCTTCATTACTTTATATTTCTGTGGTAAATTATTTATAGCGTTTGAAAGTGAGAATACTGTGGTTCTTGACTGGTGGTTCTTATACTGCCGGCTCCTGGCTGTTCACAAGCACTTCAGAGAGTTTTGTCTCTAACAGTAAAAATCACATTTAGCGAAAAGAAAAAAATGGCAGCTGTTTGTATTTTTGTTCTTTTTTTTATGTCTGCACTTCATGACAGCTTAATATGCCACCACAAAACAGTGGACCTGTTTTTTTTAATCAGCCAATATCTGTACATGAATGCCCTGTTGGACATCATTCATTTTACAGTAGGTTATCGATGTATAATTTGCCATTATCTAAGCATGATTAATGTTTAGCAGCAATGAATTGTTTGACCTGTGAAACAGTTGCCATATTCATTTCTACAAATTTCTGCTGCACTGTACCATTCAGTATTACTTTCTTAACAGCAGAACAGGTATTTGGAAACCAATGGATGTGTCTTAAATAATAATATACTGTTCACAAAAGTTGCAAGTAAGTAATATTTGGTCCCTGCATGCATACATACATACATACATATCAAACAACATGCATATTCTCAGCACTGGAAACAGGAATGTGGTTATTATGCATGCTGCACATTTGCTTTAGAATAAATAGTCATTAGGCCATGAGTTTTGCTCCATCAGTATGACTCCTTTCTAGCACACCATTGCAAGTGATTGCTAACATACTGGGCCCATTTATGCATGGTTCAGCAGTCACTTCTGCTTCCTCTTTTCTCCGAGTCTTTCTTTACACCCGACACTCATATAGCACAGGGTAAGTTTTAGGCAAACATTGATAAGTGTTTGGACATAAATGCTGGTTACTAGCAATGATTAGGCTGCAAATACTCAGCACAGACACTCAAGATGTCTTAACAGCCATATCAGGATAGATACAACAGTTATACACATTGTCATGGTCTCTTCTATTAGTAGTAATGAAATCTGTGTTTGAGCAAAGTACAGTAAATCTTACTGAGACACTTCTTAAAATTTCCAGTCACGGTGTCAAACTCTGGTATCAATGACAGTAAGCTTGTTCTGTCACACTGTCAACCCTTAATGTCAGAGAAGCATATCAATCAACACAGCATTTCATTTTATCAAGCAAGGGGAAATAAAAAAATATAAACAAGAATAAAAAGTGTGGCAAATTAATAATAAAAAAATCAAGGAGAGTAAAGAATGTGTGAGAAGCAATCTTGCTAACTGGTATTACCCTTGCCTGCATACCACAAGTCAGACTGGAGTCTGCATGTGGGATTGTTGCCATGTTTGTATTTTTTCTTAGAACATTGCCTGTCAGTTATGAGACTTCCAGTTGTCAACTGCTCGTCTGTTTGGCAACCTTGATATTCTAAGGTAACATCAGGGAAGTAAACGAAGAGAAAAATAAGCACCACTGATGAGTGATACACATAGCGGCTTCTTGATATTCAGTCGGTCATACAAAAAGTACTTTGAAGAAATTTGTATTAATGTAACACAAACAGGGTACATTATGAAGGCAGCCTGGAAAAGAAATAAGTGCAATACTTTAACATATCTTACAATTTAAACACAGGTTAATTGTTGCCAGTTTGAAACTTAATTTAGAAACATCCAATAAACACTGCACAATGCAACAACTCTGATTACAAATTCTGGACACTTCTCAGGCAATATCATTTTAGGGAAATACATCGTTACTGCAGAGATGGATAGGTACTTCTCATGTAACAGAGATGTATATACAACCACACCACATAACCAATTACTGCATTTAATATTTCCAGCTGACTATGTACCTTATGCATGCAACTCAGAGCAATTATTACTAAACTATGGAATCTGCATACATAGATGAATTAACAGAATGTTGATGAGTTGATTACTTTCTAAATCCATGACTGAATATGATTTAGATTTTGCTGCGTGGCAGGACAAACAATACTTTATATCACTTCCAAGGTGGACCACAGCTTGCTGTAAACCCATGAGCATACTCTGTTGCTGCACATGCCGCATATGATATATTGAAGGAATTAGATATCAGGTCTGTATTAGTTGGAAAGTGCTTAGTAACAGTGTGGACATATTCATGATAGAGAACATATTGAACACCTACAGCAGACTGCCACCATAGGAAAACACACCACATGCCATCAGTACATTCCTACATCCATGGAACCATGCATTGGTTCTGTAGTAAAAACCCTATAAGGCTTTCTGCACAGACCTTAAGGTTCATAGCTAAGGACTGCATGATTTTGGAAATGTACATAGAGCAGGGACCCAAGCAAGCCAGATATGTGGACAGCACAGCAATGAAAGCACTTTCAAAAACCATAAACATTTTGTGTTTTCTACTGGTGGTCCTTCCCTAGGTCAATTAACCTGAAATGCATCATGTCAAAGCACTATAGCTAAAACATGAGATATTATTGCAAACCAAGTAGAAAACACATTTATAATAGCAAATGACTAATATGCAATTACAGTCAGACAAATAATCATAACTTTAATTAGCTAAATATCTCGTGTGTCTAAACAAATCAAACATTGGTGGATTCCCTCCATGTGAATATGATTCCCCCAAACCAGTCCAGTCCATATTGTCATCTGACTCTGACCTGTAGAACTGCATGCATGTTTCACTATCATCATCCAGTACAACCAGGGTGGACAGGACCATCCCATGTTCAGTCTGAGTCACTGAAGAAGCTGTCTGCACTGTAGGAAAGTCAAAGTGCCCCTCTGTTGGCACAACGTGCATGAACTGTTTGTTTCTGCAGTGCTACTGATTGATGTCTTCCAGTCTGGCTTAATGTATTGCTCATCTGCACTGCTGTGGACTGCACTACCTATACAGGACAGTAAGGTATGCATTGAATGTCAAATACTAATCAGTAGTAATGATGATCCCTGTTAGATGAGTTTCCTGCAAGACTGTGTGACTGTGTAGCACTTTTTTTGTAAGCATACCACTGGTACAGAAAGCACTGTAACAGCTATAATAGCCAAAGTGCAAAACACATAAATAAATAGTAAAGAGCAGCTGGAGTTAGCTAGAGCTGTAGCTGGGTCAGCTGGTGCCCTAGACAATACCCAGGTGGTGCCCCCCCCCACACACACACACACAATCAATGTCAAACACCTTTATCTCAGGCAAAATTTCTTTCTTTCTAGATATTTGTGGAAGAAGTTGAAGCTCAATTCATCATACTCCAAAGTATCTGAAGTGTAAGTACATAAATATGTGCGTATATACGTGTACATCGTGTGTATGTATACATGAGTGTATGTGTACAAATGTGCACTTGTGTGTGTGTGTGTGTGTGTGTGTGTGTGTGTGTGTGTGTGTGTGTGTGTGTGCGTGTGTGTGAGTGTGTGCGTGTGCATGTGCGTGTGGGCATGTGTGTGTCTGTGTGTTTGTTTGTTTATGATGAATATTTGTCCACATATACAATCCATTATTAAACATCATTTTATAAAGAACTCAGAGAGGAAAAATCAAACATGGTTTTCAGCATTGGCAGGTAGTGATACCACTAATTTATTTATGTTCTTCAGTATCTACTTCCAAGAAGTGAAAGTAAATATGAATGCAATAAGGCTATGCAAGTTTACTAATGACAACAAACTGGATGCAATTATAAAGTCCCATAGGACACACACACACATACGTCTGCAGGATATGGACTACTTCAGTGTCCAGCGTGTTAGTCATGGGCTCACCTTAAATGCCAGAGAATTTAGTACAGTTATCTTTACTAAATGCACCACTATCATATCTTTCAGCTAACAGATCTTCACAGAAAGTAGATATTTTTCCTCATATTTTTGGTCTATTTCTCATATAATTTGTGGTTCTTCTGGTAAATCACTGAGGATTGAACTCACTAAATGATGTACAAGTGAGTTTCTGACTACATATCCTACAGAAAATGTATGCAAACACAAATTCTGTTTTTCTAACAACTTTCTAAGTTTATAAGAGGTATATTTAATTTCTGTCTCTATTTTTGGGCCTTTTTCCCATATTATTTTAGGCTTGTTCAGATTTCTTGTGCTAAGAGGTTAAGAGGTATGACCACCACTTCTTCTTAACACTGTGCTGGTTCTATTAACAAAACAGATACAATTTTCTGGAAGTGGAGTACGTATATTCATAGTGAACTTTCTTTTGATAAGCATGCCTAGATAATACTCTATTTGTTTATTTATTTATGTATTTAATTATTATTTGGTATTTTATTATTGACATTTGTTTGCCAAGAAAGTTTGATTGGGCCTGATGTACCTGTTATGAATGAAAGCCCAGGAAGGAAAGAAAAGTTCCATAATGACATTGTTATAAGCAACAAACGAAATACACATCCTTTAAATTTCATGGCTATAACACAGAATAAAGTGAAACAAAAATATGTAATGGGCAAGCATAAGAATGTACAATAAAATATAGCATCGTATTGCATGGTCATTAGGAGTAATGCAATCACCATTCTTAAAATGTATTAGATACACAGCTAGATTTGCATCTTGACAGGAAAAATAGTATGCAAGACTGAGCAGGTGCTTTGATTTGCCAAAAAAACACAAATCTTATGACAAACAGATAAAATATACGTGGCAAAAGTCTAGCCATTTTGCACAATTCTAGATAACTGCAGGTATGATTGGATGACAAAGAAATGAATAAACCTAGACAATAAACAGTACATAACAGAAAGGGAAAGAGACCAGAGACATCAGTGTTAATGTATATTACCTGAGGAAATGAATGGCTTGTGCTCACTGTGCCATATCTGTCTCTCCAGCCCAACAACCAGAGACTTACACCATGCTACAAAGAAGGTTATTGCTACATTAATGACATCAGCAGATATGCAGTATTATCTGCAGTCAATTTCATTCACATTTGGTAGGAAATGTTTTATTTGCTTACTGAAATTCTCCTATAATGCAGCAGTAAATATCTGTCCTCTTGATTACTTTTATTAATGAAAAGTTATGGTACACAAGCATTTCGCTATTTATTTATTGGCATCAGTTTACCCGGCTAATCCAACTGGGTCTAAATAGACCCTTTTCAGTGGAGGCCCAGAGAGAAAAGCTCAATTACAATTTACAATTAATGATTACATTTCTTGATAGTTCTAAACCTAAGCAAATTCATGAAAGAAAATTGCATAAAGTGTAAAATAAATAAAGACATATCATATAATGCTGTGCAATGTAATTTTAAAACCACAATGCAACTTTATGAAATTTTGTGCTCATATCTTATAATACTGAAATGATGGAGCTATAATTATACTAAGTTACAAGGAAAAAATATGAAGAATACATAATATGAGTTGAAAAAACAAAAGGCATGTTCATTATATGAACTGTTGAAAAACAGCTGAGATGCAGGTTGGTAGGATAATAGCAGGAAGAGAGCAGGTGAGTTGACAAAGGTAAGAAAAAAGAAAAAGCAGGAAAGTTAAGTGAAAAAAATACTGTGGGGGAAAGGACAAAAAAATAAAATCTGTAAGTTAGAGACAGTGAGGGTTATAGGTGAGAAATAGTAGAATGTATAAGAATGTCCTTTGTAAAAAGTAGTGAGGTAAAGACAAGGGTGAAATGAGGAAATGGAAAGATGTAGTCACATGATATATGATCTTTGACTTAACTGGAAAGCAGTAGTTTGTGAGCTCTAACTCTTAGGCTGGGTTAAACTAAGTTGGTTTAACCAGGAGATGACCAAGAGCATGACCATGTGCTCAGCAGATGCTGCTTTGGGTGTTTTCTTGCTCTCTTATGAGTCACAGCTAACTCCTAAAGTGACCCCATAGACAGCCACCACTACCTGCAGAGTTTTCAAGGTAAAGGGGGCAATAGAAGTCGGTTTTCAGGTCTTTCTTCCATACCAAAGACATCTTTGGAATCTGGGAGGAAACCAAAGCACCAGGAAGGAATTTTACAAAACTTAAAATATCCAGGTTCCAAGCAATGTTCAAGTGTAATTTTATTCTTAACATAGATCCAAAAAAATCATCACAGTTCGTACCATTCATCCATAAAAACCATCACAATCTGCCATGGTTTTCATGGAGTTAATATCACAATGAAAGGCAAAGATGACAATACTGCCTATTCCTTCAAATTAAAGGAAGGAGAGAAGAACTTGGAAGGCATACGTATTGCAATCTTGTATGAATTTGGCAGGGATTTATATTATCATCTTATACATTATCCATGTAGGCGACTATATTACAATGAAAGTTCGGAAAAGTAGGTAACTGTTCAGTATGGGATGGGGGTTAAGCCCGTTAATCATCTTTTGCGAAGTCAGGTGCAGCTCTCAGAACGGGCCCCATGTAACCACTGTGACATCAGCAAAATGAATGTGCATTTCACAGAAACAGAGCTCTCTACCTTAACTCACACAGTACAATCTGGTCAAACTATTCCAGAAAGTGAGAGGAGTCAGTGATTTACAGCGAATGGGAATAACTTTTTAGGTAACAAAATTATTACATAAAGTATTTTACCATCTACCCTATTCAAATGTCAAAGATCACATGCCACAAACTCATTTTAATCAACAGCATTCTCTTACATTTTTGGTATTATGTTCTGAATACTTAAAATATTGACTAGATCTGTTGAACAAATCAGTATAGTTGCAGAGTTCCACGACAGATTTACCTTTTATTAAACAAAAAGAAGTAAGCGCTTTCGCGATCTACCCAGATCGCTTCTTCAGACTGTATTACAATGTCAAACTATCTAACCAAACATTTTAAAGCTTACCTATTAACACCTTGCAGTTAATTAGTCATAATTACCTACTTAAAGCTGTAAGTAATTTACATAAAGATTCCTTTCAGTAAGAACTTTTTTTAAAAACCAACACTTCTTATTAGCCATTGGCATTACATTGTATCAGGTTCTATCTGAAAAAGCAACACAGATTATATAATATTATACATAAGAAAATAAAAATATATACAAATATATATGTATAAAAAATATATAAAGATAAATACATACTTATAAAATTAATAAAGCATGACTATAAAGTGCATCTATATTCATAGTGTTATAATAAAACCTCCTAGCAAAGTCTTGACCATCTTGACAGAAAAAAATTAAGTTATTTAATATACGCTTGAGCTCAATTGGGAGGAATATAGACCTAGGGCAAGGGCTATATAATGCATAATAAAGCATGGATATATTTAGATAATTTTATGCAAGGGCATCAGCATCTGTTTAATGTTTCAGATGTCGAGCCTTTAGGAAAGGTTTAAGTGATACTGCATCATTTATACCTGGGTGCTTATCAGCATTCAATTTTATTATCCACTTTTGTTCAGATTCTTCCGTTCTGTTTTTTATGTCACCTCCTCTTAAGCCTTCCTTAACTACCTCAAGCACAAAAAAAATAAAATTATGGTTTTTCCCTTCTTTTAGAATATGTTTGGCTAGAGCATTAGTTTCTTTACCTGTCGCAATGTCTCTAGTATGTTCTAAAATTCGTTCTTTTAACATCCTATTTGTTTTACCTATATAATATGCTTTACATATCTGACAAAAACTGAAGTATACTATGTTATTAGTTCTACAATCTGCATCCATATCTGCTTCTATTCTGAATTTATTGACTGGATGAAAAAAGGCAGTGCAAGAAAAAATGTATCTGCATGCTGTATATTTTCTACAGGGGTAGGTACCTTTCCTCTGTGATGTAACCTCATGTATGATATTGTGTGATTTATAACATAACTGCCTTTCTAAAGACTTTTTGTTAATGAAGGAAAAGTGTGGTACTGAGTCTAGAATCCAAGTAGGCATTTTTAAGCAGAGAGATGTCAAAAGGGAGAAGACATTGTCATGCTTGGGTGATACAAACCCTCAGGCATTCCAGGTTATGTCCTTATTTTTCATTATAATCCTCCAACAGAATTACAAAAGTGTAAACCACTGGCTTCAAAACCACACTATTTTGCAGAAAGAAGTATGCAGTTCATTTTATACATGCCACAGAAAATCAGAATACATAGACAAGGCTGAGAACCTATCAGGACAACAGTTGTATGTATTCCTGCCACAATAGCAACAGGAAAAAAATTGCATAAGCGCCATTGTTTTCATAGATGTTGAATTCCTTCACAATTCCACTGCCACCTTTTTGCCAGTAATGTGTGTAATGTTTATATTTATGTTGTTTCCATTCATAAAAATGTATGCCACCTACTGAAATGCTGAAACTACTCAAATTAGTTTTCCAGCCACCTCAAAGAAAAAGAGCACTGATAAAGATAAAAACTGTGCCAAGCAAATGCAGCAGCAGAAATCACCTAGTATTCCTTTCCTGGTTTGCTGAAATAACACCAATAGAAGTCATTTAGATTTTTGAATGTTTAGGTGTAGCACCCTACCTCTCAACTTATTTTGTCAAGAATTCAGGATAAAGCCAAAAATATTAAGAGGACTAAAATTAGGAATATTTTAAATATTATTCTAATTCATTTAAAAAGTTACTAAAACAAGAAGTTTTGCACCAGTATGCATTTTTGAGCAATACGTATAAAACTCTAATGATAAAGGATTTAAATGAAGTAGTTATGATTTTCTGAATGTTATTATAACTGTCGGTGAAGAAGTCTCAGCAGAAGACTTTAAGAATTTCAGTTTTAAAGACTGAGATAATTAAAACTACATATCCTTAAATTCTTAAATTGGCGTTTTTATTTTCAGTTTAACATTACTATAATATTCATAGCACCAACAAGCAAAAGAATTAAAGACATTTTAGCCACAGTCAACTTTCCATATTCAAATGATGGAACACTATGCTACCTTTCATAAACTGAAACAAATGGACAAACTGTAATTTACTAACAACTAGGGAGGGAGGGAGCTCCATGATTAAATGCTACTTTATACTTGATTTACCGCATACCCAGTTTTTCAATCTTTAGAGACTCTCAAGGGAGCAACAGCTCAAGTTGTGTAAGACCAAGGGCACAGATGGGCAAGCCAAGCAACCCCCCCCCCCAAAATAAAACACAGTCAACTCCAGTCAGCATCAAGAAATTAAGCAACACAGGTAAGAACAGGCTTGCAATATCATGAATACCATACCATCCGTAACACCAACAAACAAAAGAATTAAAAGAAACGGCAGCCATAGTCAACCTTCCATCTTCAAAATCCAGAATACATCACTATCTTGTAAAGTGTGGAACAGATACGTAAAATGTGACATATTTATTAACAACTAGGAAGGAAGTTCACACCATGGTTAAACTGTGGACTTCATGTTTATAAAACATGATTCTTGATGCCTCTAGTTTCTCTTTGCTTGCCAGAATAATCACTTGGTACCAAGTTAAATTTTCTTTTTACAGTATTTATAAGACAAAAATTATACAGCAGTTATAATATATTGTGTTTCACCACACACTCAGCTCTGCAAACATTAGAAACTTGATTGTAAGTTGAAAAAGTCCAGGACCCCCATACACACAAAAATAATCAAAGTATTCTCATATTTTCTAACATTTCTAGTTACAAATGTTTGCTTTTCTCCCCATCTCAGCTATTAGTATTTCAATTTACCCGCTACACTCACATTAGTTTAACCCACATGCATGCACTCATGTACAGACACATGCACATACACATGCACGCACACACATACACACACACACACACACACACACACACACACACACACACACACACACACACACACACACACACACGGACACACACACACACACACACACACACACACACACTACATACATCAATTACAGCCACTTGTACGACTGCACATATTGGATATTTGCTTGAGATCAAGTGAATGAATAAATTCATAAATATAATGGCCCAAAACTGTATCTCAACTCACTGATGTTAGAACTATACAGTGCAACTCCCCTTTGCACTCTCAACTTTTTAGTTGAAGAAGCAGAAACAAGGAACAAAATCAAGAACAGTTTTTCAGATATTTATCTTACATACTTAACATTTTGATAGAATAACAAGCTTTGTATTATCAAGCATTTTCTGAAGGATACAACATCTGAAAATCACATGCTTGCCATTATTTAACGACCATGATTGGCAACAATTTGCCAGAAGCCATAGATTTGACAAGAAACAGACCATAATACCTCTCAATTTCTTTGATCAAGAATTCTGGACAAAGGCAAAAATAATGGGGGATAATAGGGAAAATGTAATTATTTTATATATTTGTTAATTAAGCAAACCCAATGGGCAAAGTGCCCCTCATCAGGGATAACTCAGGGTCACTAGTGACTTGCTCAAAGTCATGACGTAGGCATGTACAGGAGAAAAGATTCATACCTTGACTACAGGATGCAGTTTGTTAAAGTGCCTGACAACTCCAAATCACCCAAAATAGGGGCGGAACAATGAGTGTTGTGTGGCCATGCATTCCCCGAACAATAACAACTAAGAAACTGTAATGACTGCCATTATTGCCTGACAGTAATGCTCAGTGATTTACCAGAAAAAAAGAAGTTAATGAGCATGGCATCTTCTTCTTTTGGCTTTTCCTGGTTAGGGGTCACCACAGCAGATCATCTGTCCGCTCATGACTGGCAGTGGAGTTTTACAGTGTCGAGTTGCCAGCCCGGCGCCCAACCTTCCACAGAAGGCATACACATGCACACACACACCTAGGGCCAGTTTAGTGTCCAATCCAACTACTGCATGTCTTTGGGATGTGGGAGGAAACTGTAGCACCCGGAGGAAACCCACGGGACCACAGGGAGGACATGCAGACTCCACACAGAAGGCACCCCAGCCGAGAATCGAACCAGAGAACCTCTTGCTGTGAGGTGACAACGCTAACCGCTGCACCATCGTGGCCGTTAATGAGCATGGCATAATGAGGCAAAATTGTGAAGTTTCTGCAAAGTCAGAAAGAAATATGAGGCAAACTACCATGATTTGCTTAAAAAGTTAACAGAACAACAGGTTTTGCATCAGCATGCACTTTCTTTTTTCTCATGCACTTTCTGATCATTTGATCTTCAAAAAGTATGAAACTCTAATAATCCGCATTACTGACTGACTATAAACCCATCTTTCTCCCTCTGTCTGCTTACTATATGACTTTGAGAAAAATCAGTTAAACAGACAAAAGAAAAAGATAGAGTATATATATATATATATATATATATATATATATATATATATATATATATATATACACTCTGGCTAAATACTCAAGTGCAGTTTCTGAACAATAAGAGCAGTGCCAGATCGTGGTCAAATGGGGCCCTAGGCAGAGAAATGGATCAGAACCCCACTGCACACAGACATACCAGTACCCCATTACATGGCTGTCTCTCCCCAGTTACAATAAAAAAACTCTGTTGAAACCTGTCAGTGTATACACTATTTTCTTATTTACTATTTCAATGATTACAGAGATTGGGATTTAATTTAATTTTTTTACTGAAAATGTTATAGCAAAAATACTGACAGCCATTTGATGAAGAAAGCAAAACACTCTCACATCGAAAACAAACAGCATGAGCAACATTAAACTTCTCTTCCTTTGAAACTCATGTTTATTGAAAACACATCTGGCAATCCTTTAAACTACATCAGACATGCTAGGATGCATGGTCAAATAGCTTACAGAGAAGCACTTATCAGTAGCTATCTGGAGGGTGCATGAATTCAAAAGGCAAATGTGCAATGAATTTGTTAACAGCTTGGGACAGTCTACTGGACACAAATGTATCTTTTCAGGGGCAGGCCAGGATCACTGTCTGGTGAAATTTCTTGGTCAGACTTACACTAGACAAATGTTGAGGGAATCAAAAGCTACACTACAGGAAGCAGCTCATAGCCTTAGCACATCTGCACAAAGTTCCAGCTTGTTGTAGCCCACCACAGTGAATTTCACACCCTTTTCCTGCAAAAAAAAGTTAAATTAAAAATGCATTAATAGTTAAAATTTTAGCATTAAACTCATAGGCTTTGTGATGTGTAGTTTATTCACAGACAAATAAGCATGCTCTCAACAGGCAACAAAAGAGGAAAACCAAGGACTGCACCCAAAGAACATGACTCATATGATGAAATCCATGTTCACAAGAATTAATTATTTTCTTTATGCCATAACTCCCCTGGGATGCAGGATACACACACAAACACATACGTGCACATGTGAGCATCAGTTACAACCCCTTTTATGACTAATGTAAATAGATGTTTGCTTCTGATAAAATAAATGAACAAATGCATAAATAATGACCAAGAAGTGTATTTCAGCTTGCTATTGTCAGAATCATACAGTGCATCCCACTGCATATCTCAATTTACTCCCGACATCTTAGCTCGGGAATCAGAGACAAAGACCCAACAGTCAGGAACAGATTTTCATAGGATCATAGGCTCATAGAAAGTTACTAGGCTATTGGCCCTGAGGCCCTTACAAGCCTAGCCAAGAATTTAGTCCATGTTCCAACAAGTCAGCATCCAATGCCACTGTCCAGCAGGGACACAGCTGGAATCCCAGGGGTGTATTTTCTGTTCCCCATTCAGTTATCCATTTTGCACTTAAAAACAGTTAATGAGGCATTCGGCTTGATGTGGAGAGGGAGTCTAGTCCACAAAAGGGAGAGTCTCTGGACACAAATTTGTCTCGCTAACAAGACCTATTGATGTTACAGACCAGGTTGAGTTTGCACATGTGGGTTACTCAAGTAGAGCTTGACTTGCGGATATGCAGCAGTCCCATCAGGGTGAGGTCTGAGATTGCTCTGTATGCCAGACAGAGGTCACCTCTGTGGAGTCTGTAGGAGACTGAGTAGATGGATAGGGCCTTTAGTATTTCTTTGTAGGGTAGATGCTTGAGGCCCTGGATTCTCCTGGTGAGGAACCTCTGTGATCTCTCCAACTGCTGCATGTGCTTTGTGAGGTACATGCCGATAAGGGCATTGTACTCAATAATGGGTCTTATAAGGGAAGAATACAGGGAAGTTATGACCACCTTGTCCCTGAATGAAATACCCTTGCTAATGAGGTGGGCCACATAGAAAGCTTTCCATACAATGGAGGCAATATGGTGGTCAAACGTCAGTTTGCTATCAACCAGGGTGCCCATGTCCCTGACAACTGATTGCTTGCTAAGGACCTTATTATCAGTGTGATAATTTCTGTGGACATCACTCTCCCCAAAGGGGATGATGATGCATTTTTTGGCATTCAGTTTGAGGCCATGTTTCTGGCACTAGTCATTTGTTTGGGTGAAACCCTCGTGGAAAATGTCCACATCACTAGGGAAATTGATGACAGTACCCAGCTTGCAGTCATCTGCAAACTTGGTCAGCCATACCTCACTAGTTCTGGCCTGTACCTCAGAAAAGTATATCCCAAAGAGCAATGTTTTTGTTATATACTAAGCAAGTTGCATTAGTAATGCACATTCTAAAGGACACAAAGTCAAAAATTCACATGTCTGACATTATTTGGTGACTGTAACAAAATGAAGCATTGCCAGAAAGCCACGCATTTTACAGTGGACAGACCAAAATAATTCTAAAGTTCTTTGCTCAGGAATTCTGGACAAAGTTAAAAATAATTGGGGGGGGTCCCAAATGGGACAAATTTTAATACTTTTTTAATCCATTTGTCAACCAAGTAAACCCACTAGAGTAAGTGTTCCTTTTGAGGAGTGACCCAAGACTGCTTTCTAAGGAACTTGCTCACAGTCAAACCATAGGCAAAAGAAGGTGGGACAATTCAAACCCTGTACTTTTGATTACAGGAAGCAATTCATTAACAGCAAGAGGCCTTATGTGCTAGGCAACTCTAATTCACTTAAAAAGTTAACAGAACTACAACAGATGCTACCTGGACATGCATTTTCTAAACAATGAGAAATATGAAACGCTAATGACTGATGTACTAAAAAAAAAGAAGTTAAGGGACGTCTGGTAATTGGTGTGGAGGATTAAGGCAACAAGCTCTTAATGAGTTACTTCAAGGGTATAGGGTTTGATTTTTTTCTACTTCCAACTGTGTGACCAAGAGGAAGACACTTAACTAGAACCCCCCTATCTAACTGGAGTATTTCACATGCTCACACTTTCCCAAAGACTTATCATACTTACTTCCTCCTGACTGCTACTTAAAATTTAGGAAAATGTCTCTCCTGACTGCTGCTGTTGCTTAGATTATCTTTCTCGACTGAATGTGGAAAAATACATCTCAGAGGCTTTTCAAAATGCCTGAACTCTCCCATAAACTAAGAACTTGCTTGCAGTAAGAGTCAGCCATGCTTGCATGTGCCCAGCAGGGTGAGATACTTTTAGTATTGCAGAAACTGGGGAACTCAAGGGCACACATTTCTACTGGGGGGTATGAGCCCCCATGTGCCCCCATCTAGTCCGCCTTTCTGCAGACCCACAATGCCTCTGTCCCTTGATGATCTGCTGTTCTATCTAAACTGAATTACATAGAAGCATAGTCACTGTTAACCAACAGAGATCTAACCTCTGCACTGAGAACTTCACCCGTCAAAGTGATGTTGAGAATGTTTTTGCCTGGTGTCTTCTTGCAGCAACTGAACAGATTCTTCCTGATCTAACTTCTATTAGGATCTATTCTTTCTCCTCTATGGATATAATAGCTGACCATCCTGTAGCCCTTCCATGATCACAACCTTCTTTTCTCTCCCAAGCTCTGGAACCTGTTCACCAACAGATTATCCTCCTCTGCTGGTGTCTCCTGAGAGGAGTAGATGGTGTCCGTGTGCCAGTTTTCCCCTCTACCCTCTGCATTCACTTTTATGACTACTGTACAGTACCTTCTTCATCACTGCCATTTAGCCTTGCCTCTGTGTCTTCCTCCATCTCCTCATAAGGTATTCAATCTTTTTCATAAAATGATGGTCTCCCTCTCCTTTCCTAATTGTTCATGGATTTACTAATGACTTTGTTTTTGTATTTTGTTTTTATTTTACATTTGTTACTGGGCTAGTGCACTGATATCAGTGGACCAATTACAGGCACATCCTGGGTAAGCATATCCCAATATAAAAAAGAAATAAAGTTATATACAGTATAATACAGAGATACAAATCTATGCAAACAGTAGAGATTTATACAAACTATACACATGACAATTTGAAAGGCATGTTACAAGCAAGGTGGATATCAGAGCAAGTAACGCATGGGTTATATTTTGGATTCTGTTTGAATATATTTTTATAGTGCTAATGTTGTGCTCATTGCAATGCTTTTTCTTGCTTTTGGCAGAGGACACTGTTTTACTGTTTGCTGAAGTTGTAGTTTTCTGACTGCCTCTCATGCTTCAATACTTTCATCCTTCTTATGGTCCAGAATACATCATTCCAGAGTGCAGTTTGCTAAGATTACAAAATATGTGATTATATACCGATATACATTAGTAAGGAATTACATCAGCTTCAAACTGGTCTGACAGGTTGCAGAGAAGTATAAGGCTATGATCTGCTGATGAGCTGCTTTCGGTGGTTCAGGGTCTGATTCTCTCAACTTCCCTTTGTTTGTCTGTGAGACTCTGAGCAATTCATTTAGCCAGACAGCACTCTAAGTCTCAAAGAGGTCCATGGAGATCAGTGAATACTTGTTAATAAATAGACTAATTCAAAATGTTTGTAACTGTAAAAATTTAGAGTCAGCTGTACTACTGCTTTTGAGGGCTTTGCATCCATACCTCCATGAACCTGAATTTGTAACTCTGTATTTATTGCACCTCAGGGAACACATCAGTGTTTGTCCATTTCAGGCATTAGTATGCAATGATGCAATCTAAGTGTACATCTTATGAAAAACATAATATTATGATATATTCTTAAATGGCATTACAAAACCAGATGTGAGCTACATTGAATCATAAATGAGCTTAGAAGAAATGGGCAGCATTTTCAATATCAGTAGTTCAGTGGATTTCTTGCTTGCCTTTGTTGCCTTGGAGATCAAAACATTCAG
Organism: Protopterus annectens; assembly: GCF_019279795.1. Lineage (NCBI taxonomy): Eukaryota > Metazoa > Chordata > Ceratodontiformes > Protopteridae > Protopterus > Protopterus annectens. The sequence goes on along the minus strand of NC_056739.1, from coordinate 1,342,119,830 downwards.
GAATTATCTCCCCAATGACCAGTTGCTCCACAATGACCACTTACCATGTTCAGCAAAGTGCTTTGTTTGAATTCTAGTACTGATGTTATAAATTATATGTGACAAAAGGAGCATCCTTCCTAAACTGTCTTCAATCAAGTGAAACATTAAATGAGGCCCACTGTCGATGGTAGATTTTAGGTAGATGTTAAAGATCCAGCACCATTCCTTGGAACAGTAATGCTTTTTCTTTGGTACTTGCCAAATAAACGCAATTCATACATTTGTAATATCTGCACTGTTTAGCCTACATGTAAATTATCTACAGAACAAGGACAAAGAAATCCCCCATTCAAAAAGTATATAGTCATAGGATCATAAGATCATAGGAGGTTACTAGGCTATCAAGCCAGAGGTCATTTCAAGCCTAGCCATTTCATCCCAATGTAATACCATAGATACTCTAGTCAATACCCAGGATTGTATTTAGTAATGACTGCCCCGTGTCCATGAGGGTTGTAGGCACTATCTCCAGTAAGAATTTATGGTGCCCCATCCACTCATCCAGGTTTCTTTTGAACAGTGTCATAGAGGTGCTCTGCTTCACATTAAATTGGCAGTCTATTCCAAAGACACGGCAGTTTCTGGGAGACAAATCTGTCCCTCCAGCACATCCTATTCAAGTTGCAAGCCATATTTAGGTCCCTGGAATGAGTAGCTCTAGTCCTGTTTGATTTACAGATGTGCAGAAAATTCATTAGGTTTGAGGCGGAGACTGCTCTCTAAGCCAGACATACATCTCCCCTAAGACATCTATATGATACTGAGTATAGTGACAGGGACTTTAGTCAGTCTGTGTAAGGCATGTGCTGGATTTTCTTGATCTTCTTAATTAGAAACTTCTGTGTCTCCAGTTGCTGCAGGTGCTTTGTACTGTAAATGCCAAATGGGGAGTTATACTCAATTATGGGCCTGGTTAGTGACCAGTATAGAGGGGTTATAACATCCTTTGCTCCAGAGGTGATGCCTTTGCTAATCAAGTGTGCCACATAGAAAGCCTTCCTTACTACAGTAGACACATGGTGGTCAAAGTTAAGGTCACAGTCTACTTGTGTTCCCAGATCTCTTACCACTTTGTAGGTACATAGGGTATTGTTGTTAATTCGATAGTGTGAAGGAACATTGTTTTTACCAAAGGGAAAGATGATGCATTTATTTGCATTCAGTTTGAGACCATGAGTAAGACACCAGTCATTGGTCTGTGTAAGACCCTCCTGAGTTATACTGATGTCATTTGGGGGTTCAGTAATTGCATTCAGTTTGCAGTCATCCACAAACTTGGTCAGCCACAGCCCCTTAGGTCTGGCTTGAACTTCTGAAAAGTATATACCAAACAGTAGGGGGCACAGCACTGACCCTTGTGACACCCCACTGGTGACAGGTTTTATGGTTGATGTGGAGTCACCCACTTTGATAGTGTGTGACCAGTTTGTGAGCCACTTTGCAACCTATCTTACAACAAAGGGGTTTACATTCAGTTTGCTAAGTTCATCGGTAATTCCTGAGTGTGGGATTGTGTCAAAGGCCTTTGCCAAGTCGAGGTATGCCATGTGCACAGATCTGGCCTCATCAATGGCCCTGGTCACATTTTCAAATAACTCCACGATGTTTAACAGGCAGGATCTGCCCTTGACGAAGCTGAATTGGGTCAGATCCAGGGTTTAGAGGTTGCCTATGCCTTTATTTATGAGGTCCATAATTCCCTGTGTCTGTTGCTAAGCCACCTTTGTGGAAGGGAATAACTGTTACTGTTCTCCATTCTGCAGGAACAAAGCCAGTTGTTAGGTTGTGATTAAATAGGGTGCTTAATGGTGATGCTAGTTCATGTTTTAGTTTGTTTAGAAGACAGTCTGAGATGCCATCTGGTCCCATAGATGCTGTGTTTGTTGCCTTAGACAAGGTTTTAATGACCTGCTCTTTGGATATGTAGGGTAGAGGGGAGTTGGGGGCAAGGTCTGTGATAAGTTTGGAGGGGATAAGGGAGTGAAATTTTCATCAAATCTGTCTGCTAGCAGGTTTGCTATCTCTGCAGGATCAGTGTGTGTGATACCGTTAATCACTAGTTTGGCACATGCTTGGGTCCTAACTTTTAGGCTACGTGTATAGCTGTAAAAGGCCTTATGAGTTTCCTTAGCTGTGATTGCTAAGTTTTTTCTCAAAGTTACCCTTGGAAGATTTGTCATGTTGTCTTATTTGCCTGTTGAGGCTGAGGAGAATGGTTTTCCATTGTTGGGGCCTCGCCTTAGTTTTCTTAGGCAGCATCTTTTTGCATTCGTTGTAAAGATTGTTGATGCTGGATGTCCATCAGGGTGTCTTGTTTTCACTTGGTGATCTGGCTTTGATTCTCTGGGATAGCTGAGTCTATACACTTCTACAAGTGATTGTACAGGGCTTTAGTATAAGCTTTGGTGTAGTTAGCACTTCCAACTGGGGGTGGGGCTTGGAATGCACTTATACCTTGCCCTAGGAGGATATAGTTTGCTTTGATGAAGTTTTTTAGTCTGACTTTGCCCTTTGTGAGTTCTGGTGTTAGTGCAGTTTGAAGACAAATGATTTGTGATCAGATTTAACTAATGAGGGTCCGACAGTTGCAGTGGTGCATCTGTTTGTCATGTTAGTGAGAACTAGACCTAGTATGTTTGTTCCTCTTGTTGGGGTTTGAACAATTTGTTCCAGGGCATTTGAGTTAACAAAGTCAAGGAACATTTGCGCTAGTGAGTTAAGGCTAAAGTAGGTTTCCCAGTTGACTGTGGGATAACTGAAATCCTGCATGATCAGAGTATTTGGTAATATATGGATTGACTCCAGTTTGATCAATTAGGTCTCGTGCACATCATGATCCATGGAGGGGGGTGTATAACTAGTTATGACTTGAATGGAGGTCTCTTCCACAGTAATCTGAACTTGGAGCAACTACATGGAGTTGTCAGGTCTAAGATAACCACTACAGTTTATCTTAGAAAAAAAACAAATACATAAATATGTATTTCCTTAAAAATAGACTCACTAAATACTTACTTACTAAAAGCAAGACTTCATGCAGTTCAGTAGTTCCCTGACTTGTAAAATGCCATCATTACTTCTGAGTGAAAGGCTTAATCTATAAAGGGACGGCATGACTCTACAGCCACAAATATATGTTTGTCTTTTCCATCTACTCATATCACAGCACACATGGCTTAGGTACGCCTTGCACATTTATCAGAGTCATATCACACAGGACTTATATACCCTATTTATTTTTCATATGAGACTACAGACTTAAAGCTATTAAACTTTTATACTACTCCTCCATTCCTGCAGAGTACAATGCATGGACCTCCAAAACAAAGCACTAGCTAACGGGCACATATGATGACAGGCTACATACTCATGAAGATAATTTCATGTTGGAGGACTAGAACCAGGCTACTAGAGTGCTAGCTGGAGGAGAAAAGAACTACATACCAAAGGCAGCTGTCCTTGTCTTGGAGAAACAAGGAAGTACATATCCAAAAACTGACCACCAATGGAGGCTGGAGGTTCAGTCATCTGACTATCAAAGGAGGAGGGACAAGTTTCATGTGTAGCAGCACAATTTCCCCGACTTAAGATAGCAAATAGGGACAATGACCAAGACATTTCCCACACAGAACCCCAGGTGGGTCTGGAATTCAGCATATGCCAAAATCCATTCAGCATCATCCCAGCATCCTAGAGAATATTTTTTTTAGGCTGTAAAGCAAGAAGGTAGCCCAGTAGGACATAATCAACTACAAGTCCTTCTCTGTGGCTCATGCTACTCAGTACTTTGTAAAATAATCTGCATGTCAGGGTGAGGGTTAATATCTATTAGAGCAATGAGGACTGAAAGTGCCAGAACCTGTTGTACCTGCCAAGTACAAGAATATAACATAATGCTCAGCTGATGTATACATTTCTAAAAGGTGTTAAACATATATCATGTTTGTAACAATTACTGTTCTGCTTCATTGAGTACAGACATTGCATCAGTATACAAAACAGTTCAGATCTGACAGCAGAGGCTTAACTGTATTTAAAACACACCCCTCAGAATCTCAATCACAACAAAAGTGTGCAGCTGTACTAAAGAAATGAACAAGCTGTTTAAATGCAATGCATATAAAATGTGTATCCATTCAGCTTGAAGATGTAACTATTTGTAGAACTGCAAGAACAGTGAGACAGCTTTAGTTGTAACACATGTGCACACACACACACACACACACACACACACACACACACACACACACACACACACACACACACACACACACACATGCAGTGATATATGGCCATATTTGGTTCTTCCTCTGATAGGTCTAAAAAGCAGTTGTTCTTCAGATGCCTCTTACAAATTGCTTGCCTTTCAGCACAGCCCCAGTAATGATGTCATGAGAAAGCTTGTGGGCCTTCATCAGATGAAATTATACAAGTGGTGCAACCAACTGGTTCCCAAGCCCTCTGGTCATACAGGTGCAAATTTCAATGGCCATCAAGATGGGTGATTAATTAGAGCCGAAAAAAAACTTGACTTCTCTCTCTTCATCCTCACAAAGTGACATATTGTTCTCCCGCTGACTGCTGTGATTCAGCTTTCCAAAGAATCAGCCATAAAAGGATATAGCTCAGAGCAGACTCTGTTCCTCACAGCATTTCTTCACTACTAAACAGCCATTGAATTCATGGAGTAGAGCTGATGCCCAGATTGTAACACACATGATTGATATGAATACTTGAGACCTGGACACAACTGACAGAATATTTGCATGTGTGACTTGAATGCCATTTATTTATTTATAGGAAGTTCTTTATGTGCAGCGACAGCCTAATTTGTATAGGAAGATTAATGAATGAATTTCTGAATGATCTTAAATAAAGAAATCTAATTGTTCATTTGTTTTGATAACTGTAAATGCAACAGTCTTTCTAAACATAATTGCTAGCCAAGAAGAAGGGAGAGCAAATATTATCAAAGTATTACCAGACTACTAGAAGAAACCGAACAATGAGGCACACAGATAATACTAAACTATTGAATAATACTAATACAGGGTATTACTTTTCCAGCAAATGACAACCAAATAAAACTAACCATCTCAGAGAAGGACAAATGAGAAAAGCAGAAAGAAGAAATCAGCACTATAAAAATAACTTAACCAGTGCACATTTAGGTTGGGAGATGCGATGTGAAGCAGTCCTTTAACTTGAAATGATGGAACTTATCAGGTTTATGAAAAAAGGGACACTTACTTCATAGTAAAGAGATATACAAGAAAGGAGTGGGCTAAACAAAGCGTTCTGATCAACTGAAGCATGGGATGAAAGAAGGCAAACTTCCAGAAGGAAAAGTAACATATGATGGAAAGCAGATTATCACCTCAGACAGGATAGACGGGACTCAAATCATCTACAAAGAAATGAGTGGAAAGCCATAAGATGTTTCTGTTAATGGGAATGAAAAGAGAGAGATAAAAGGAAGGAGAGATAGAGGTAGATGGGGGGGATAACTGGTTGCACTGATGAGCCAGAGAATGCAAATATGACATTATAAAGCTCATTCTATTTAGCTAGGTTGGAGATATATCTGAGGCATGGTTACTACCAATCCGGTCAGTCTCTTTCGGAAAAGATGACTTGTGGTGGAGAGAGAGGTAAAGCTAATCTTTGCACATGTAATATATTTCTTTGTCTAGTGCATTCAGACTGCAGAGCTGCAATGGAAGATGTTAGGAATGAGACAGTTCATGACAATTCCTGACATTTACAGTAGAAACCATGCCAAGTGAGTAACAGTATGAAGGTACCTTACCTCAGAGAATGAGTGTATTTAAATCTCTCTCTCTCTCTCTATATATATATATATATATATATATATATAGAGAGAGAGAGAGAGAGATATATGTATATAGATAGACACATTCACACACACACACACACACACACACACACACACACACACACACACACACACACACACACACACACACACACACACACACACACACATTTTTTTGCATTGAGCTCATGGATGATCTGATGTTCATTTGAAGTTAATGAGTTTGGAATCAAGTTGCCAACAAAACATAGTTCCCACAATGGAGTGTCTGGGTGAATCATGGATATTGACAGGTCTATGCTAAGTTTACTATAGTACATACTTTTGAAAAATAATGTATTTATTTTATAAAATGCAATTTGTTACAATTTCATTTTCAAATGGAATGTTTACATCTGTGGGGTTGGGAGGGCTACATTCTTAAAGCTGATGTACAACTGCAAAACGTTTTGTTAAAAGCTATAACCACAGGGCCCTAACATTTAAAAAATGCAGTATTTAATTTTTATGAAATGAATAAAAGTGCAGTTTAAATCAGATCTACTCAATAAAAGTAAGAGTTGTGGTACCAAGAGTTTTATACCATAGCTCTCCACAAATTCTGACACCTTGGCTCCCAGAGGTCAGTAAAAGACAAAATCACCAATTCATTCATCCAGTTAATGAATATTTAATAAATAAATAGAAAAGAAAGGTTGTATGCATGAGCAGGAGTAATGAGCAGCTGCAAGAGTATTGAAGTTGCGTATTAGAGAACTACAGGAATGGGCTCATTTACTTTTATTGGTACAGAAGACAGGTGCGACATAAATTATAAGTGGATGCTGATTCCAGAAACTGGGAGAATAAAGACAAAAGTCACCATAGTTGATTAGGAATAAAATGTGAAAACAAAGTGTATATAACATGGTCCTTGGAGAAATCAATTTGTGTATAGCTAAGCTACTGTCAAAAGCTTGCCTCTCCTAGCATAGAGACAAAAACTGCTTCACCTAGCACAAAAATGGTGAGGTGGTGCAGCAGTAGCATTGTTGCCTCACAGCAAGAGGTTCTCCGGTTCGATTCTCAGCTGGGGTGCCTTCAGTGCGGAGTCTGCATGTCCTCCCTGCATCCGTATGGCTTTCCTCCCATGTTACAAAGACATGCATCTGGAGCCTTTCTCTCCAGGTCTCTGCTGAAAATTGGCTTAGTTCCAAGTTGGACATTCCTGGTCAACAAATGTTAAATAAATAAAAACGGATATGTGCTGTATCTTTCTAATACATTTTCATAAAGAAGAAAAACAGCTAATGGAACATTAATATGTTTGCAAGAAGGATGAGCAGATTGGCAGTGTTTCAGTAAGCTTAATTAGATGCAGGCAAAGTGACAATGTGATTCCAGTTAAAAACTGTCTCTGTATTATTTATATCATACCATCACTTTTAACTTATTCCCAGATAGAGATGGAATATGTAAATGCTTGTTATTTAAATCTGGATTTCATATTCTAGAATATTTATTAGTAACTCTGTTTTGAGTTTCAGTTTGTATTTATGCATTCTGTACACAAAATAAGCAATGTCATTTATAGGAAGAGTCCAACTGGAAGAGTACACAGAGATCCAAGACACTAATGCATAGTAGGGCACTGATCCATTTATAATTCAAATATTTTAAAAAATAAACATAAGCCCAATAACTAATAAGTGTAATAAATATAACTGAATATGTGTAGCATACAGATCAGAAATCGGTTCATTGAGCTGAAAGGGTGCATGTGGGATAGTTAGTTGTGAAGTTGACAACAACACAATGTATACTTCTGCATTCCCAGTGACGTATTTTGCAAGCCAAAAATTAATGATTATCAGGGTTTTTAAATATAAATTTAAATAAAAGACATCTGCAACTCCCATGATTCCCATTAAGCTGGTATTTGCAGCCTGCCTTATTTTAGTAAAAATGAAATACTGGAAACTGAACAGATGCCAATGATTTTCATAAAAGGGTGGCGCCTGATCTACGCAGGTGGCTACAAACTGAAGAACCATATTCACAGAAAGCATAATCTAATCACAAAGCAAGCTGCAGTTAATTATTTTTATTGCATTCTTTGTAAATATTTGACCTAACTAGAGAAAAGGATTTTAAAGAAGTCTCCAGTAATTATTTTATATAGAGTTGAGGCAAAGAACAGCTTTATAACCTGTGAGTGATATTTTTAAATGCAGATGAGTAGATATTAATTTTTAAAGGGGTTGTTCTTTTATTCATCAAATATTTACTGTTTAACATCTGTTGTGATTATAATAGTCATAGTATAAAACTGGAATACATCTCCACCTTGGTATATACCGCCCTGAACAGAAGGTATATACCCATTCTTTACAGAAATTATTTATAATGAAAACTGGCAACTTGTTCTATTCTAATACTCAAGTTGACCTATCCCACATTCTGAGCAACTTAACATATTAAAGAATATTACAATTCTTTGCAACAACTGACAACTAAACAAGATGTTATGTTCAAGTGCTGCTTATGTTTCTCTCAATGATTTGATTTGCAGTTTCTACAACTAAATTAAATATTAATTTGAACTTATCACCTACAAGAAGTCATTTATGTTGTATAAAATGCATATTTTTATTTGAAGTTAAGTTAATCAGAAAGAGAGACTAAGACTTCCGCACATTTTCAGTTCAAGTATTATGCAGCAGTATTAAAAGAATGATTGTGGCTCTCTCTGTCCATCAAGAGACCTCCACACTCACCATTTTATTATAACTAGCTCTATGCACAAATCATCTTGATGAAAATACCATTTCCATTGTTTGCCACAAAATGTAACCTAACAGTATCAGACTATATTTTCCTACAAAGTTCAACAAGTAAGGCTAAAAAATAGTTATAGAAGAAATACATCCCCTACAGGTCACATAAAGCAACATTTGCACTATCATATTTATGCCTGTTTTGTATCATTATCTTGGAAGGATGTGTTGCTGTTGACCTAGCACATTTAAAGCATAAGTTCATAGGTTACTCTGTTAGCATGTATATCCCAAGTCCTAAATCAGTCATAGAAAAGGACTTTCTTTCACCCATGTTTGCATTCAAATTGATATGTATAGATTTACTCTAGTAAATTTTCTAAATATGGATGGGAATATAGTCTATAATTTGAGAATATTCTGAGTAATAGGGTTACCCCTGTTAATCGCACTTTTTGGTACAAAATAGAAAATGTTAATTTTATTCCCTAAGGTGATACGTTAAGACACCTAAACAGGCACGTCCAAGGGTCAGCTTCCAGTGATTTCATAACGTGGTGTAAATACTAATTTTTAGCAGTTTTATGACCAGTAACCAGTAGTCAAGTGTTACTTAAATAAATAATAATATCACAAAATTTCTTCTATGAATCTCAAAATGGTGAAACTGTGGGCATCATAAACACTGAAAAAAATGGCTTGAAATACAGAAGGCTGAAAAAGTTAGTTTTGATCATTTTTGTGCTCCTTGATATAGAGAACAAACCTCCACAACCCCTGAACTTAAATATACCAACTCCAGGGTCACACCAAATCAAAAAAGATGAAATTTCCCAATAGAAGGGAATCACTGCTGCACTCATATATTAGGCAAAATTACAGACTGCAAATTTTGGGACAGACGAGAAACAGAAAATTGTAATTTACTTAAACAATTTAACAGAATAATAGGTGTGGACTGACATGTTTTTAGATCAATACGAACTATAAATCTCTAATAACTGACATTACTGACTATAATCTTCACTAATTTACCAGAAAAAAACAAATATTTTACAAGGGACAGCAAAAATCAGAGGTATAAACGGAAATATGCTGCAAAATCAGGGAGCGATGAGAAGCAGAAAACTCTATTATGAAAGTTTACAGAACAAAACATGTTGCATAGACATTTTCGGAACAATAAGAACTATGGAACTCAAATAATTGGCATTATTGATTGTAATCCTCAGTATCAGAAAAGCAAACATTCAGTATGAAGCAAAATTAGAGACATTCAGCAAAACTGCAAAATCAGGGAGAGAAAAGAGACAGAGATGTCACACTTGCATACATACTCTCATACACATGCTCACAAATACACACACACACACACACACACACACACACACACACACACACACACACACAATTGTTTACCATATCCACACAGCAACATCTTCAGCACTGTGCATTGCCACTTTTTTTTCTTGAAAAGACCACTTAAGTGCTTGTTTGTTACTGGTCCATTTTGAGTGTGATAAACACCAGGAAGTCTCTTGCTTATTGGCTCTAGATTTGAACCAATAAAAAAGAAGAAATCATAGCTGTAACTCATCAAAGCTGAGTGGACCCAGCTTAAGACAATGAAAGTAAAATAGGTGTCAAGGGATGAAAGTGAGAAACTTTTTTTACATTTATGGATCCTTCCATCTAGCACCTGCCTACATTGCCTTGTATTAGATCCAGCTAATATAATACCCTTAACATAAAGGGAGTACCCTAGTCAGTAGGTGTTTCTTAGGGATACAAACTCTGTACAGTTTTCTGGCAATAGCTGTAACATTAACTCTGAATAATGGCACGTCATCTGGAAATTTTAAGGCATAGTCCAATACGACTAGTATGTAATTATACCAATTTCTACAGCTTCTAATTGCCCCATGATTTCCATAGAAATGTTCACATAGCATCTCTAGTACAGGCATTGGGATTGGTAGATTCATAAATCCAGGATGGGTTGCAGTTTTCTGGCATTCTGGACAGGAAGCACTAAAATTTTTTATCTCTTTCATTATACTTGGCCAGTAAAATCTGGCTAATACTATTGCCTTATTTATGTCCATCTTCAACTAGCCTCCAAACACATGACTACTGGCAACCTTTTTTTAAATAGAGGGAGGTGCATGCCATGCAGTATCAACATTATGTATAGATTGTCAGGTTTTATGTATGAAAATTGGTTACTGTAACGACTCGATCAAAATCTAAAACATAAGAAAATAACAAAAAGAGTTAGAGCAGCCCAAACAGAGGAAGGAAGGATGGAGGCACAGGGAAAATAAAGGGCATGAGATAATCACAGAGGGTATAGCTGCGATAATAGTGCATACAGTTTTGTACAGCAGAGGGTTATGGCACAAATTCATATCGGTGTATTACTACCAGTTTAATGAGGTGTGATGCACAGCTATTTATATATCAGATGTTGCTTCAGTTGACATTTTAATCTTTCAGGTTGCAGACTGTTTTTAAGAAGTGTGGAATGGTTTTCCAGCTGCTAGCAATCCTGTGTGAATACAGGGAACATCCTGCATTGTAGTTAGGTTTAGTTATGGAGAGTAATGATTTGTCAGTGGAGTGTAGAGGTCTCTTAGTACTGTAAGGCTGAATGATGGAGTGAAAAGACTGTAATTTTTCATGGTCATGCTGTAGTTTGAAGGTTGTAATTAATTGTGAGTGCAACAGACAATTATTTAGTTCAAGCCAGTTTAATTGTTTTAGAGAGAAGCAGTAAAGTGATCTATATTGTTGACTGGCTGCACATTTGGCAACTTTATTATTGTCTTGTTCTACTTTGGCTGATAGAGAAGAGCTGATATTAGTTAGGATAGAAGAGGCATATAATAGGCTGGGGTGAAGAAAGGAAGTGGCTATGTTTTGTTTAGCAGAGTCAGTAAGTTAATGTTTTACTCTATAAACAGCCTTGCTTTTGGTGTGTCATTTTTATGGCTTGCTGAAGGTAGAGATCAAACTTCAGGCAATCATCTACAGTCATACCTAGTAGATTGATGTGGGAAACCAGTTCTGTGTTGATCTTGTTTGGATGAAAATATATTAATGGTAGTGATTTTTTGGGGAAAAGAGACAGTTGGGGTGAACAGTAGCAGTTCATTTTTTGGGGATCAGGAGTTGTGAGCTGCCTATCTAAGCTTCTATGATGGAAAAGGATTTCTGGGTGAGTATTTGGGGCATGGGTAATATCCTAACAGCAGATAGGTTCTATATTGAAACACAAATATTACAAAATCACTGTTTCAGTATATCAAAAACACTGCATCAGAATGAAAGCAATCATCAAAAATACATAAAAAAGGGTTTTTGCAGGAGGGCAAGCCCCCTTGCACCCCCAAACACTCCCATTAATTAAATATACTATCTGAGATTGCACAACAGTGGAGAATAATGAAAAACTCCTTACCCCACTGTTAAGAGATCCTACACTTGTTGTGTTTTTCGGCTTTTCCCGGTTAGGGGTCGCCACAGCGGAACTCCGGTCCGCTAATGATTGGCAGTAGATTTTTACATGCTGAGTTGCCAGCCCTGATGCACAACCTTCATCGAAGGTATGCCCATTCACACAGGTCTCCACACAGAAGACGCTCTAGCTGAGAATCGAACAGGACGTCTTAACTGTGAGGCGACAATGCTACCGCAGCACCACCACCGCAGTTCTAAGAGATCCTACACTAATAGCCAGCAATTTACCTGCAACCCAAATCACACACACATACACACACACACACACACACACACACACACACACACACACACACACACACACACACACACACACACACACACACACACACACACACACAAGCCCATACATTCACATACACATACGAATTCAAACACATACACATATCACACATATGCACAAATTCACACATATTTAAATACACACACAGATAATCCATTTTGACTTGATTTTACATGCATTAGCCAAATAAGTTTGATGTAATTCAGAATCAAATGAAAATTAACCATCTGGACTTCCAATAAACAAAAGGGACTCAGCACATATTACAGCAGAGTCATTGATGTATTGTACTGGGGTGGTCTCTTTGGCTGCTGTGTTTAGGTCATTGACAAATAAGTTAAACAGTAGTGGCCCTAGGATGGAGCCTTGTGGGACTCTGATTGATATAGGAAGGAAAGAGGAGAAATCATCTTGCCATTTCACTGCTTGGAAACCATTAGCGAGGTAAGTAAGAAAACAGTTAAGTGAGGCGGGTAATAGCCCAAAGGAAGAGAGTTTAGTGCCTATGCCATGGATAGATCCAGAAATAGGGCTGAGGTTAGAAGACCTGAATTTCTATTGTGATTTATTAATCTATTAACCTTAGAAGGGCAGTAGTTATACTGTGATTGCATCTGAAACCATGTTGTGAGGGAGACAGGAGGCTCTGAGAAGCAATATATGTAGCAAGCTGAGCACGAATGCATCGTTCCAAGATTTTGGATAATGGTGAGAGAATGAATAGTTTGGGTAGCTCAGTTGATGAGCCAAAGTTATAGAGGGCTATTATATAGGATTTTCCATAATGTGGGGATATATTTTTCTCGTTTAATTACTTCAAGTCTTTTGGGTTTCTAATACCATGATGGGAATGGACCTACATTCCCAAGTCAAAGTATGATTAAAATTCATGAAATTAGTATTATTTTAATCTTTGATGTTAGCCAAAAGTGCTCTTCACAGCATCCACAATCTGCCCAGAACTGACTCCTTCTCCTATTCATACGGAGTTGCATGTATCGGTTGCATATCTAAATATGACTGTAAATTGTTTTTTTATGAGACCCATTGCTTCTACTACTATTGGCACTGTCTGGGTATCCTTTTTCCACATTGCCCTCATTTCTGCCTTCAAATCCTGGTATTTTATGACTTTGTGTCTCTTAAGACACTATAATCACTAGGTGTATCAATTTCAATGATCAATGCTACTTTTGTCTTCTTTCCATGGACTACTATATCTGGATTTCTCACATCTGTTTTTGGACATATTTTTCTTGGATGGAGCAGCTTATTAAAATCAAGACAGGATATACAAGGCTATCCACAGCAAGTTTGGGTGAATTAGGGGCAGTGTCATAAGGGTGCATAGGTATTTTTTAATTTTACATGATGACACTTGATTGAGTGTGATGGTCTGTTGTGGCTTAAATGATTAGAGTGGGATGTCTGTACTTGTAGTAGTTTTGTTTTGTAGGAGGAAGGTTACTGTATTTATAAAATGTGAGTTAAGACTGGGGATGGGCTGGTTTGGATGGATTTTCCTACACTGAGCAATGCATTTATTGATTTTGAGAAGTTTGGATTGCTTAATGATGAGTTTTGGGTGTTGCTATAACAAGCTTTTTTGTCCTGTTTTATGTGTTGTTTGTTGTGGTTCCTTAACTGCCTATATTGTTGCAGGGATGTTTGAGACTTGATTTGTACTCACAACTTCCAAACTTTATCTCTAAGTTGCATGAATTGCTTAGTTTTATATTAGTTAACCAAGCTTCCGCTTTGTTTTTAACTCTGGGGGTCTTAATGGCACCTGCTGTGCCAAGATATTTAGAAATATTGTATTAAATGTGCCCACTGCTTCATCAATGATAAGAGTCTTAAGTGGAGCTCAGATTATCTAAAGCAGGGTTGAAGTAAAAGTTTCTTATTGAAATTACCTTGTGTGGCTGTTTGGGATATCTGTTTTTTTATTTTTTTTAATTTCTCCAAGTCTTTTGGGTTTCTGTTACCATGATGGGAATGGACTCCATTCCTAAGTCAAAGTACAATTAAAGTTCATGAAATTAGTATTGTTTCAATCTTTGATGTTAGCCAAAAGCACCCGCAATACGCCCGGTAATGACTCATTCTGCAATTCGTATGGAGTTACATGTATTGGTAATATATCCAAGTATGATGGTAAATTCTTTTTTATAAGACTTGTTTCCCCGACTACTACTACTGGAACTGTCTGGGTATCTTTCTTCCACATTGCCCTTGTTTCCACCTGCAAATCCTGGTATTTTACAACTTTGTGTCTCTCTGTACATAAGACACTGTAGTCACTGGGTGTAGCAATTTCAATAATCAATGCTACTTTTGTCTTCTTTACATGGACTACTATATTTGGTTTTCTCGCATCTTTTTTTTGAACTGTTGGTAGTGGGTGATCCCCTGTGATATAAACTTCATAATTTTCTATGAAGCTTTGTGGCTCATGTTTCCCATTTCGATACCATAATGTTTGCACAATCCCCAATGTAACAGTCTTGCCATACTGTTATGCCTTTCAGTATACAATCCTTCTGCTATTAATCTATCATAACCAGCTACAAAATGTGTGACTGTTTCCAGTTCTGTTTTACAAAATCTACATTTGTCCATTTCTCCCACATGTTCAATGGGCTTTGTAAACCAACATGTACATAGACCACTGTCTTGCGCCGCTAATATTAACCTTTCATCTTTTGTTTTAAATTCAACTCTCCTTAACCATTCCTGCATTCGATCTTGATCAACATAAGGTTGTTCCAAGAGTTTCCTATATTTGTAGCTATATTTATGCATTTTCCACATTTCTTGCCTTCTTATCTGATCCTTCACCTTATATTCTTTCTTTTGTTTTTTTTTTTTTTGGCACATTCAGTTGCTGCCTGATTTTTATCTACTTCTGGTTTGATTTCCATTCCCACTTGATGCCGATATGCTTTTGCTAAACTAAGCAAGGAAGACATATTAGACTTTTTCTCTTCATGATCTTTCACTACATTTGGGTCTTGTGAAGTCAACAGATATTTGTGCAGTCCCACGATTATAGATCTATACATGTAATCAATTTTGAGGAGGCCTATACCTGATTATTCAGCTTAGCTATTGGTCACTTAGGCTATCAGGTAGGATGCCACTTGTGGCAACATTGTTTGGGGTGGATGTTAGAATCCAGTCTTGAATGGATTCCTTATATGCATCCTTGTTAATTCTGGTTGGAACCTTGATCAAGTGAGAGAAGTCATATACCTGAATTCAATTTGTTGGGTTTACTAGAGCTGTCTTTTGTCAATTTATTTTAATGTCTTCTAGCAGTATGGTTTCCAGTCTTCTGTTATACAAGAACCAGGAAAGGATCTCTTCCAGGATGGAAATGTTGTTACCAGGTGCTATGTATAGACCTATAATAGCTAGAGATTTGTGAGTATTCTGTTTGAGGAGTGAGATGAGAAGTTTAGCATTGTTGAAAGTGGGTATAGTATCATGGTAAGTGGAGAGATCTAAAATATTTCTGTAGAAAATGGCAAACCCACCTGCTTTTTTGTTGGTTCTATCTAGTCTGAGTAGATTCTAACCTGGTGGGAGTATTTCTGTATCTTTAGTAATTGGTTTTAACCACATTTCTGTGGCTATGAAGATATCAGGGAAGAAGTTAACTATACAGGCATGGACTTCTGTGATTTTGCCGTGGAGACTTAGGTTACCGTGTAGTATTTTAAGTCCTAAGTGGTTAAAAGGTATACTATTGTTGTTTCTGGATATGTGGGGGCTGGTTTGTGGGGTCTGGAGTTAGATGAGAGTGTCCTGGATTAGGATGTATCTCCCTTCACAGTATCACTCCCCAGATACTAATGGGACCCTTTATAGTTATGTTTGAGTTTATAGAGGATTTTGGATAATGGTGGAGTATGTGCTGCTGTTGGGTAGGCTAGAGGAGATAGAGAAATTTGTTGTAGTATTCTGGTTTAAGTAATGTGTGGTAGGCGTAGGTAAGTAACAGTGGGAGACAGACTTTTGATAGCTGGTTGGCACTGTGAGTATAAGGAGAAATGCTAGTGATAGAAGATGAAGTAGTGGCATATTTGGGATTTTGCAGGATGTAAGGATAGGTGATAGTGTGTGGCGGGAGAAATGTGGAGGAATGCAGCTATAGGCAGTAGACATTAATGGGAGGAATAAAGTAGAGTAAGATGATAGGTAGGCTTGAAAGACAAGTATTGGGATTGACAGGTAGGACTGATAAGTAGCTATAGGGATTGATAGGTAGGTAGAAAGAATTTCTTAGTACAGACATCCTGTATCCAAGTTTTAGATCAAACAGTCACAAAATGCTTCAATTATCAGCTTTCTTCCAGCAGGTTGCACTGTGGTTACATTTTTGATGCTCAGAACATATAACAGTTTTTTTCCATTTAGTTTTCTTACATTTGTAAAAACACACCTGTGGATCACATTAATATTTACAATGACATAGAATTATCTACAAAATTCAATCTAGCTAGGCTGGCAGCCTTCACATATCCCACCACCCCCCCCACCCGAGAAATCAAGCTAGTTTTTCAAGTGACCCTTGAGACCTTGAGAAATGTTACTTGAGAGGGTTAGGTCTATCTGAGTATACCTACCACATTCCATGCCTTGAGAGCCCATCTGCGTTGGCGTTGCTAACCCCACTGTGGTGCTGCACTGACATATCATATGCTTGCAACCCCATGCTCCATCTTAACAACTTAACATTTTGCTGGTTGGCTCGGTGTAACCATGTTAGGGGATTGTGACACTACAGTGTCTTCAATACAGACAAGGCTGAAGTTTCTGCAGTGCCCGCACTATGGCTAGGCATTCCTTTTCTACAGCTGCATAGCATTTCTCCCTGGGGTTGAAGCCTACAACTGAGATAAACCACTGAGTGCTCTTCTCCCTCTAAAGAAATCTGGCTAAACACAGCCCCCACCCCATGCTTTGAAGCATCCACCTGCACACCAAATTCTTTGCTGTAATCTGGACTGGCTAACACAGGGGGTCCTCCCAGTGCTTCTTTAAGCTTCTGGAATGCCTGCTCACATGCTGGGGTCCACACTACCTTATCTGGCTGCTTTTTCCTTGTCAGGTCAGTGATGAGAGCAGATATGGTACTATAACTGGTGACACATTTTCTGTAGTACCTTGCTGTCCCTAAGAATGCCCTCACCTGCTTTTTAGTAACAGGTGCAGGCCGTGCCTGAATGGCGTCCACTTTGGCAGGTTGTGGACTGATCTTACCACTCCCCACTCTATGTCCCATGTAGCAGACCTCTGCCATACCCACCAGATATTTGCTGGTCAGCCCTGCCCGCTGTAGTCTGCCCAGCACCTCCCTGACATGCTGAAGGTGCTCTTGCCAGGAATGGCTGTAGATGGCAATATCATCAAGGTAAGCAAGGGCAAACCCTCCTGCTAGGATATGATCTACTAGCCTCTGGAAAGTCACTGGGGCATTTTTCATCCCAAAGGACATCTTTGTGAAGTCATACAAGCCAAAAGGAGTCACAAAGGCTGACCTCTCCCTAACAGTGGGAGTCAAGGCCACCTGCCAGTAACCCTTGGCAAGATCAATCATGGTAAGATACTTAGCCTCACCCAGCCGCTCTAGGGCTTCAACTGACTTAGGCATGGGGTAAACGTGTGACTATTTAATTTCCTGTAGTCCACACAGAACCTGGTGCTGCCATCCTTCTTTTACACCAGCACCACTGGGGAGGCCCAGGGACTGTTGGACTCTTGAATTACCCCTAGTTCCAACATTTCCTGTATCTCCTCCCTCAAAGTCTGTTTGACTCTCTCAGGCACCCTATAAGGATCTTCCTAATAGGCCTTTGGGGTTCTGTATCTACCTGCTGCTACATGAGGTGGGTGCACCCAGTTTCCCAGTGAACATGTCCCCAAACTCCTGTAACTTTTCTACCCTTTCCTCTAGGTGTCAGTCCGAGCCGCACTGAGGAGATCAGTACCAGATCTCCCTCAGACTCCTGCAATCCATTGCAAATACTCAGCACAAGGGCCTCCCTATCATGGTAAGTTTTCATCATGTTAAAATGGTACAATATGTGCCCCTGCCTCCTACCTAGTTCTACCATGTAGTTAACATCACTGACTTTCCTTATCACCTTGTAGGGTCCCTCCCAGGCTGTCTGCAGCTTGTTGTGTCTGACAGGAATGAGAACCATTACCTGCTGCCCTACAGCATGCTCTCTAGCTCAAGCATTCCTGTCATACCAGACATTTTCTTCTTTTGGGCTTCTGACAGGTTCTCCTGGGCCAAGCCCATGAGTTCCCTGAGCCTTGTCCTGAGGTTTAGGACATATGCCACAATAGACTCCTTATGAGATTCACACTCACCTTCCCACTCATCATGAATTAAATCTAGAGGCCCCCTCACCCTATGCCCATACAACAACTCAAAGGGTGAAAAACCTGTAGATTCCTGGGGAACCTCTCTGTAAGCAAACAGATGGGGCAAATATTTGTCCCACTCCCTCTTATGCTGGTTGGCAAATGCTCGTAGCATGGACTTGATTGTAGAGTTTAACCTCTCAACAAGATCATTAGTCTGGGGATGGTAGGGGGTGGTCTTTAGGTGCTTCACCCCATAGTACTTCCACAGACAAGCCAGCAGGTCTGACATGAAATTGGCACCTCTGTCAGTCAGTATTTCTTTTGGGAAATCTAGCCTGCTGAAAATCTCTAACAAAGCATTTGCCACCTTTTCCTCATCAACAAAGGACAAAGCCACTGCCTCAGGAAATCTTGTAGCATAATCTACTACCATTAGGATATATTTTCCCTGTGGAACTTGGGGTACTCAGAGGGCCCACATTATTCATAGCTAACCTCTGAAATGGCTCCTCAGTCACAGGCAAAGGCGTCAAAGGAGCTCTCGCTTTGTCTCCTGCCTTGCCTATCCTTTGGTAATGCTCACATGTACTGCAGTACCCTGTTACATGTCTGGAAATTCTAGGCCAGTAGAAGTTCTGGACAATACGTTTCTTGGTATGTTTTATGCCCATATGACCTGCAAAGGGAATATCATGGGCTATGGCTAGAAGTGCCAAATGGCAGGCTCTAGGCACTACCAACTGCTGTATTCTCTCACCTTCTAGCCCTTCCTCAGGGGTCCACTGTCTATACAGTAATCGTTTGTCCCAGTATACAGATTCCCCCTTCCCTTGAGAATCAGGTGCCTCACTAGCTACCTGCCTCAGGCCTTGTAATGTAAGGTCTGATAGCTGAGCCTGCCTCAACTCTCTCTTTGTAACCCCTCCCAGCTCCCCTTCCACAGGAAGTCTGGCATCCTCTGGCAGCGGTTCTTCACTGTCAGCCTGGTTACTACTACTCACCTCTGCCCTTGCAGTCACTTTGTCCAAGGGACCATCAGTACCAACATGCAGTTGTGGCTCACCTTCATTCTCACTGCTACAGGGTAGCTCCCTCCCTGAAGTAACCACCTCACCAGTCCTGGCTGCAAGTGTGCGGTCTGTCTGGGTGTCCCCCAGGCTACCAGACCCACATGCTTGTCTCCAAGTCTGACTGCATGTAACTGCATGAGCTCATGGTACTGCATTATCAAACTCATTCCCTATCACGACATCTGCAGGGATATCCTCAAACACCTACTTGCAGACTTCCTTTTCCACCCTCCCAGTCAAGGTGAACACTAGCCAAAGGTGTTTTGAATAGGGTCCATCCTAAATCTCTGACTGGAGTACACTGCTCAGGCAAATAGTGCTCCTCTGTAATCATTGCAGACTTCACAGTGGTTATGTCAGAGACTGTGTCTCTCTTAGCAATGGCCTCTTTACAATCCACTAAGATAGGATATAACCTCTGGTGGTGGTTTGGTATCCTTGTTGTCTCAAGACAACCTACTGTTGGCATTTTGTCTTTTCCAACTTACTGGCTCCCTCAACTTTTGTTACCAACCTTGTTTCTGTGGACATCTATATGCCACATGGCCCCACTGGTTGCATTCAAAACATTTAACCCTAGGTCCTGGATGTGTACCTGGACTAGTGGCTTCCCCTGTTATTGGCAGATTCTGTTGGGGCAGTCTGAGCTGCCCACCATGGATTCCTTTAGACCCATGAACAGCATTGGGTGTCCCTTTCCTGTGCAGGGATGCCTTGCCTGCTAGGTATAGGTCTCCCTTCTTCCCCAACTCATCTGAAGTAGCACATTGTCTATTGGCTAACCAGATCCACATGTCCTCAGGCAAAGTGCTAAGGGCTTGTTCCCTCACCAAAAGGTCTTCCAGCCCTTCAAAAGTGCTGACATGTCATCCACTCACCTACCTATGAAAATAAGTGGTTAGTTCAGCAACATATTCACACAAATTTTCATTTGCCTTGTGTCTATGCTCCCGAAATATTTTCCTATAAGCCAAAGGTGTTAGCTTAAAAAATTCTAGCAAACAATTCTTAACAGCAGTATAATCAAAAAATTAATGATCAGATAATTTAGACAGCACAGTTACAGCTTTACCATGGAGTAAGGGGGTCAGGAACTGTAACCAGAGCCTTTGGTCAACATCATACTGTTTACATACCCTCTCAGACATATGAATGAAACTATCAAAATGATCCCCCTCTGTAAACTGTGGGAGAAATTTACTGACCTTTTGTGCTTCTAGGGTCTGGTTACTCCCTTCCCCATTACCTCTGTGACTCTGGTGAAGAGTCAGCATATCCTTTTCATGCTGTCTCTGCCTCTCCTTCTCCTCAGCTTCCAGGCATAGCAGTTTCTCATTCTCCTCAGCCTGTAGACATTGCAGTCTCTCTACTGCTTCTGTTTCCCAACGCCTGGCCTCCAAATCAAGTCTCTTTAGCTCCAGATGGATTTTTAAGTCCACTGCAGAAAGGTTGAGCTGTCCATTCTCTGAGTGTTGTACATCTCCACGTCCAGTCTGATCATCCTCCTGGCTGTTATTCTCTGATGCAGCTGTGACCAAAGCTGCAATCATGTCTGCTTTAGTCAGGTTCCCATGCAACAGTCCTTTAGCCTGTCCAATCTCAGCCAACTGGCTCCTTGTCAGCTTACAGTATTCCTCCGCTGATATGCTTGCCTGCTCTCCCTGACTAAGCTAACAAAAAAAATAAAACAATTGTGATCTGAACTCTGAATATTCACTGTGTGGCTGATTTATAATTATAAAACACCTTCAGTGCTCACTGTACACAAGCTACAGGAATTCACTATCCATACCACTACAAGCCAATTAGTATGTGATGTGGCTAACTCACCACTATCAAACAGTTAATATTTGATGTGGCTATCTCACCACTGCCAAGCAATTAATATGTGGTGTGGATATCCCACCACTGCCAACCAATTAATATGTGACACCCATGCACTGGCCCAGTAACATACCTTTCAACCTGTTAATGCAAAAATCTGGACAAAGCTTGACAAAATGGGGGTACAGATAGGAACATATTTTAAATATTGCTGTTATAAACTTAGACAGTTGCTAGAATAACATGATTTGTTTTAATATACATTTTCTGAAGGATTTGAAGTCTGAAACTCCAATGTATGTAATTATTTAGTGACTTAAATCCTGAGATCATTCCAGTGATTTGCAAGGAAAAAAGAGGAACAGGTCAAAAACATGAGCCAAAAATCTGGACATTCTGTGAAAATCTGTACAGTTGAGAGGTATGCCCAGTAATCAAGGAGCTTCAATCCTCGCCACTAGCACCAGTGAGGAGAGTGCACACTGGGGGGATAACAAGTACACACACAGTAAATTACAATTTCCCATAAGAGCACACAGAGGTCACAGTAAGTCTGGGGCTGGTTTCTCCCTTTCTTTCTAGATCTCCAATAAGACTACCCACTGGCACAGCTATAGGGTCCAGATCTCAGCCTAGTGGTCAAATTAAATCCTCCAGTACCCTCTCTTCCCAAACAGTGCTTTGTGTCCCTGCCCAAGTAGTTCACACACACACACACACACACACACACACACACACACACACACACACACACACACACACACACACACACACACACACACACACACACACACACACACACACACACACACACACACACACACACACACTATGAGATTTGGTTTATATACA